>NC_056732.1:1835854607-1835892107 GCF_019279795.1 Protopterus annectens | reverse complement strand
TCAAGGTAGAGAAAGGCACCTCTAGTAGTAGACCCGTAATGAGTGGTGTACCCCAAGGATTGGTCCTGGGGCCTCTACTGTTTGGGATATACTTTTCTGAGGTGCAAGCCAAAACCAGTGGTCTGTGGCTGACCAGGTTTGCAGATGACTGCAAGCTAGGCGCTGTCTTAAATTCACCTAGTGATGTGAACATCCTCCAAGAGGGCCTTACCCAAATTAATGATTGGTGCCAGAAGCATGGCCCCAAACTGAATGCCAAGAAATGCATCATCATCCCCTTTGAAGAAAATGTCATCCCCACTAATTATCACATTAATAGCAACTTACTAAGCATGCAATCAGTCGTGAGGAACTTGGGCACCCAGGTTGATAGCAACCTGACTTTTGACCACCATGTTGCCTCCATTGTACAGAAGGCTTTCTACATGGTCCACCTCATAAATATGGGTATTTCGTCCAGGAACAAGGAGGTCATAATATCCCTTTACTCCTCCCTTATCAGACCCATTATCGAGTACAATGCCCCCTTTGGCATGTACCATGCCAAGCACTTGCAGCAGATAGAGAGACCACAGAGGTTCCTGACCAGGAAAATCCAGGGTCTCAAACACCTATCCTATACAGATAGGCTAAAACCCCTGTCCCTCTACTCAGTCTCATACAGACTGCTCAGAGGTGACCTGTGTCTGATATACAAGGCCATTGCAGACCCAGCGTTGATGGAGTTGCTGCATATCCGTAAGACAAACTCCACTCACGCAACCAGCATGCAAGGCCTTAACCTGGTCTGTGACATTAATAGAACTTACTAGTGGGATATATTTGTGTCCCAAAGACTCCCCTGTCTGTGGAATGGACTCCCTCTCCATGGCAAGGAGAGTACCTCTCTAGCCCTCTTTAAGAGGAACCTGGATGACTGGATGGGAAACAGAAATATACCCCCGGGATCCCACCAGGGATCCCATGGGTGCTGGACAGGGGAAACAGGTGCTGACTACGAGGGAACATGGACAAAATTCGTGGCTAGGCTTATAAGGGCCTCCAGGCCAATAGCCTAGTATCATCCTATGAACCTAAAACTAAAATAAATCACATTAACTGATAATAAGAATGCAAATTGTTTTAAGAATGAATCTTATAATTGGTCATTTTATCAAATAAATGGGCCCGTTTCAAAAAGACTTGCTGTCAGTGCAAGTGAGTTACTGCGGTGTAAGTATGCTCTGATTCTAAAAGTCTTGATCTCAGGGTAAGGTTACTCTGAAAGCAAGTTTTGGGAATTTGGACCAATATGTTATTTTTAATATGACTGTCAGATGAAGCCCTGACTTGTTTTGCCCTGGTTATATGACAGGATGAAGTGATGACCTCTGTTTTACTGCTCTACTAAAGGAAGTCGGTCCGTTGTCTAATCTTGTGCTCTACTTGATTTATTTAGGTCTTTATCGTTAGCGGACAGGAGTTCCACTGTAGCGACCCCTAACCGGAAAAAGCCGAAAGACAACAACAACATAATGGAACACACATACACGCACACACACACACACACACACACACACACACACACACACACACACACACACACACACACACACATACGCACACACACACACACACACACACACACACACACACACACACACACACACACACACACACACACACAAAATTTCCCTACACCCCCTCCTTGTGGGGGGTCTTCATACCCGACTCCCTTAACTTATATATAACAACTCAAAAAAAGTTGTGGCACAAAATACTCCAAAAACAAAATTAAAAATACCCAGTTCAACTCTGAAATAAGGATGAACGTTAACAGTTTGTTAAAATGAAGCTGCCAAAAGTGATGAGTGCTTTCATCCCATAGACAGAGACTTCATCAGATGCAAAAACCAACTTCAGTCACACTATAAATACTTTTACAAATTTCCATCCCTCCTAAATTAGCTATTTACATAATTAATTACTTAAATCAAATGGTTCCTCTTAAAGTACCCATTCCTTTTTAAAAAAACATACTTAGAAATAATGCATATCCATATTTCACAATAAATATCACACACATAAACACTTTTAAAAAATGAAACTCATGAAGTTCTCTCTTCCCAACATCTTCCTATGAAAAGTCATTAGAGAATAAAATAAAGTGGATAAATAGACCTGTATATATGGAAGCTGCTCTCTCATTTAAAATTGGTTTAATTGATACTTGTTTATTTAAGCCTGGGGGTAACGTGGCATTCCGCCTAAGCTGCAATATGAGTCCTCTCTTCGTTAATAACCTTTCCAGTCACCACTCTAGGATTCTTTTTATATTTTCTAAAATTCCAAATGTAGATAGAGTAAAATTGCTACATATAATAGAATGTTTGTACAATGCACTTGTCTCCTTTTTTTGTAGTAATATCACAAACATGTTCATATATTCTGGTTTTCAATGCTCCCTCCATCTTTCCTATATAGAAAGCTGAACAACCATCACATTTTGATAAATAAATTATCCTACTAGTGCTACAGTTCCCATTTTGGAAGATGACCCTACTCTCTAACACATTTTCCAAAATCAAACTACTTTCATAACCAAGTAGGTATCTGATTTCTGTTAAACAGGAAATGACAAATAGACCTAAGCAAAAAAAAAAAAAGACAACATCAGAGGTGATGAAGTTTGGGACAACAGAAGAATCAATATCAGGACCTCAAATGTTCTCAAGATACACCACCGATCTTGGTCTACCAGAAAGAAAGGATATTAGTCAAATGTAGATAACCTTAAAGGAAGGCTCTATAAATCTGGAGGGAGGACTGTTTTCATAGTTCAAATCGTGAAACATGAATGGTATTTCATACTGTTTGGCAAAGTACTGTATCTGATAAACAGCCACCTAGGTAGATGCTACATGCCGTGGGCAGCCATGCCTGACGTCTTGCATGCTGAAGTTCCTAACATCGGTAGAGACAAAGCTACATGCCGAGGGCAGCCATGCCTGACATCCTGCATGCTGAGCTTCCTAACATCAGTAGAGACAAAGCTCATAACGGCAAACCTTAATTCAATATTATGTAGTACACTCAAATATGCATATTTAGCTTGGATTCCATATAAAAAAACATAAAAATGTTAGAGAACATTCCAGGATACTTCCCTAAAAGGCTTTCTTGCCTAAGGAATTATGCCTATGAGGAAAGGTTAAAAATGTTGAACCAGTACTTTCCCTGCAAAATCTGATGGGAATGAAGGCCTGTTCAAAGACTTAGAATTAATTAGGAATACAGTGAGCACAAATCTCAGAAACTGTCACCTAGGAATGGAAAAATGCAAAACAGAGAGGTTATAAATCTGCTTGAACTTGGGGCAGTTAATGCACTAAACTCTTAATTTAATATAGAACTAAGAAAAGTGGTAAGTGCCAATTCATTCAAAAATGTATTAGTCAAGAAAGCAGAAAACAAGATGTTGCATGATATGGTGGTGGTGGTGGGGGTGGGGGGTGGGTGGTGACACGAGAATTCACATGCCTTTTACTTACTTATAATATGAGATATGAAAAGAAAATCTTAAAGTGTGCTGAGAATTGCAAAGAAATCTTTTCATTCAAAAATGCTGTCTATATTTTAAAAGAATGTATTATACAATGAAGAAGAACATTCATTACACTACTAATGTCAGCTATACAATTTACAAATGCCCCTGATGAAGACAAAGCCATATGCGTGACTACACACAAATAATAGTGTTCCTCCATGCCTGTAAAATGATGACCAAAATAAACCTAGTGGCAAGAGCAGTAGTTTTGTATCTTAGTTCTTCAAAATAATGGCTGAGATTCATAAACATGGAGCACACTATACAGTGCAAATAAGCATGGGTACTGGCCAGGGGCAGGGTGCGGGTGATTCTAAAACCCAAACAGTGTGGTTGTTCAAAATAGCATGGTATGACAATAAGCTTCATGGAGTATGGCAATGACAACACCCAAAACTGCTGACTGTTTCAGAAACACATAATACAGATGCACCTCACTACAGTGCACACCCAGGTGTGCGGTGCTACTGCGCATACTCAGGTGTACTGTGTCACCATGCATATCAAAGTATTGCTGTGTCACCATGCATACCCAGGTGTTGCTGTGCCATTATGCATGCCGAGGTGTGAGCTGCCACTGTACATGTCCAGGTGCACTGTACCACTCTGCATACCCAAATGTGCTGTGCCACCATGCATACTCAGGTGTGCTGTGCCACCATGCATACACAGATATGTGCTATGCCAGTATGGATACCCACATGTGCTGTATCATTGTGCATACCCATGTGTGCTGCATACCCGTGCACACCTATTTTAAACACAGAGATTCATGCTAGACAAAATGGGAGAAATGCTAAGAGCACCATCAATATGTTGTAGTAGCTGCTTTCAGAGCCAGTGCTTGCAATGTTGACATCACAGTCATCTGTGCCAAAGAAGGAGATACAAGCAACTTCTGATTCCTGAGGGCATGAACTTTAAAGTATGTCTGCTTAAAGGTATACACTGCTAGGCATCTTATGGTCCTCATTATTACTTATCTAGTATTGTTCCTATGTTCCTATACCACTAACTCACAAACCAACTGATTGTGCATTATTCCTAAGTGAACAGGGATATTTGTAAGGGACTCAGCTGAACTGTGTCACCCACAAGTGGAACTGAGAGAGATGAATGTTATGCCTACTCCTGCAGGTACTGATGTATGTGTAGACTTAACTTAGCTACAGGGATCTCTCAGTGACCAATGGGGGATAAATTAAAGACATCACAGGTCTCAGCCTTACAAATCCTAACCTAGTTCTGCAGTATAATACTACAGCATGTGGAGGGGCATGTCTCGTTGCCCAGGCACAGTATGTGGAGAGGCACATCTGGTTGCCCAGGCTACAGCATGTGGAGGGGCATGTCTGGTTGCCCAGGCTACAGTATGTGGAGGGGCATGTGTGGTTGCCCCAGAAAGCAGAGGAAAGAACAGGAACCATGCAGGCAATATATGACACAGACCATTTCCCAAAGTCCACAAATTACATACATGTTGGCATCAAGCTCCCTTGTGGTCTGCAGGGTCTGTGATACATCAACAGTTGGGGTTTCTACTCCATTAACTTCCAGATGATCTGTAATGCCCAAGGCATTATTTATAAGGTGTTCATGTGCCACCATAGCAGCTCTCATGACTTGCACATTTGGCACATGACCTACCTATAGATATAGCTACCAAAAGGTTTGTCAAGGAAACTTGCCACAGTATCATATGGTTGGTAGATGTGCTAGACAGATAGCGCCATACACACATGTACCACACAAGCATAGAGATGTTGATTGTGCAGTGCATGTGATGTCAGCTATGCCCTTGAGTCTAGGTTAAAGACCTTCATAAGCAACCCCCAGACCATGCAGAAAATGGTCTATAAAGTAACTCATACAGATATGTATAATATAATGGATCATGTAATCAGACTGCAGAAGGGATACTACCAATGTGTAGACATTTCAGGAGGGGCACTGCAACGCTGTCTGCAGCTACATATTTGTAATGCCAAATTCCACAATGTGGTATTGGGACAAATGTGTGGAGCAGCACTTTGCATCAGACATCAATATGAAAACAAACATCAAGGAGTAAGCTGGGCACAACCATCTTCTGCAAAAGTGGGGGGAGAACACAGTGACAGGTGATTGGAATACTGTATGTGATAGGGTCATGGGTGGTGAATTCGGTAGCCACATATTTTGAATAGCTGTGGGGAATCATGGATCTCATCCTCTACTGGTGGGCTGGAACTTCCATGATGCAACTGCTGGTGGTGTCCACTGTATTAATTTCTAGTGTCAGGCCTTGACATGATCTATGGCAGGGAAGAAGGAGAACCACAGAGTCATGTACATGCACCATGACCAAACTGAAGATAATCCAAATTTTACTGAACATACTGGTTATGGGGGATTTCAATTATCCCACTATCAACTGGGAATCCTACTCTAGTCCAAACTCGCTAGCACAAAAGTTCCATGACTTTGTGAATTCAAATGCCCTGGACCAAATTGTCCATACCCCGACAAGAGGAACAAACATTCTAGATCTGGTCCTCACCAACTTGTCAAACAGGTGCACTGCTGTAACTGTTGGACCCTCATTAGTTAAAACTTACCACAAATCAGTCACCTTTGAATTGACACTAACACCAGAACTCACAAAGGGTGAAATTAGACTAAAAGACTTTACCAAGGCAAACTATACCCTCCTAGTTAAAGGTATAAATGCATTCCAAGCCCTATCCCAAGCTGAAAGTGGTAACCATGCTGAAGCTTACAATAAAGCCCTGTACAATCCCTTGCATAAGTATATAAACTCAGCTGTACCAGACAAAATCAAAGCCAGAGCCCCAAGTAAAATCAAGCTGCCATGGTGGACTTCCAGCATCAACAAACACTACAATAAATGTAAAAGGTTGCTGTCGAAGAAAACAAAGACAAGGACCCAGCAATGGAAACCACCCTCCTCGGCCTGTCTCAAATAAGACAACCTGTCAGACCCTCCAAGAGCTCCTTTGAGAGAAACCTAGCAAGTACTGCTAACCCCTCCACAAAGATGGCCTGGCAATAGACCCAGGAAATTGACCAGGACCTTATAAATAAAGACATAGGTGACCTCCAAACCCTGGATCCTACCCAATTTGGCTTTGTGAAGGGCAGATCCTGCTTGTTAAATCTGATGGATTTCTTTTAAAGGGTGATCAAGGCCATTGATGAGGATAAATCTGTGCACACAGCGTACCTCAACTTGGCAAAGGCTTTTGACACTATCCGGCATTCAGGCATTACCAATAAACTTAGCAAACTGAATGTAAACCCCTTCAATGTAAGATGGGTTGCCAACTGGCACACAAACCAGAGACACACTATCAAAGTGGGTGGCTTCACATCAACTAGCAGACCTGGTATCAGCGGGGTGCCACAGGAGCAGTGTTGGGCCACCTACTGTTTGGTATATACTTCTCAGAAGTTCAGGTCAAAACTAAAGGGTTGTGGCTGACCAAGTTTGCAGATGGCTGCAAACTAGGTGCTATCATTGAATCCCTAAATTATGTCAGTATACTCCAGGAGGGTCTCACACAGACTAACAACTGGTGTATTAGTCACTGTTTCAAACTGAATGTAAAGAAATGCATCAACATTCCCTTTGGCACAAACAATGTCCCTTCACACTTTCAAATCACTAACAATACTCTAAGTACCCATGAAGTGGTAATGGACCTGGGTTCACAGGTTGAGTGTGACCTTAACTCCGACCACCATGTGTCTACTGTTGAAAGGAAAGCTTTCCACATAGCTCACTTGATTAGTAAAGGTTTTGCCTCAACAGAAAAATAAGTTATAACCTCCCCTTATACTCAGCACTTATCTGGATCATAATTGAGTATAATGACCCATTCGGTATGTACCATACTAAGCACCTACAGCAATTAGAGAGACCTCAGAGGTTTCTAACAAAGAAGATCAAGGGTCTCCAGCATGTGCCTTACATGGACCAACTAAAATCCCTGTCACTGTACTCCATATCATGTAGAATTCTTAGGGGAGACTTATGCCTGGCCTACACAACAACACATGACCCAAACCTACTGAACTTACTGCATATCCATAAATCAAATGGGTCTAGAGCTAGCCATTCCAGGGACTTAAATATGGCCTGTGACTTAAATAGGACATGTTGGTGGGACAGATTTATCTCCCAGCAACTACCACATCTTTGGAACAAGCTGCCAACTCATGTGAAACAGAACACCTCTATGACACTCTTCAAGAGGACCCTGGATGAGTGGATGGGGCACCATAAATTCTTACCAGGCATAGTGCCCACAACCCTCCTGGACATGGGCAGTTATCACTAAATGCAATCTTGGAATTGACTTGTACTTCTACAGTATTACATTGGTTTGAAACGGCTAGGCTTAAAATGACCTCAAGGTCGATAGCCTATTAACCTCCTATGACAGGGCCTTCCATGTGTTCAGTCTGATGATTAGTGTCATCACTGACATGGACATTGTCCATGAATGGAGGTGGCAGCCCATGTGGCCTTTTTGTGTGGCCATGTCACTATTTGTACATCTGTGGTATGCTGTGAGATATACATACATACATATGTCCAGAGCCATATTCCTGTTTATGCACCTGGTTCTCACTACATAGTATTGAGATGTGACAGTAAAATGGAAATAAATTCAAAGAATGACTCACCTTGTACATCTAAATACAATTATACACAAATACAATAAGAAGACAGATAAAATAGTACCAGTATCTACAGATATAAACAATTAGAACTTTATATATGTGGAGGACTGCTTTCATCAGATGAAAGCCATCCTATCAGATCTTTTCTCCTTATGGAAAGAGCCCAAGACATCAGGGCCATGAACTCCTAGGTACTTGTGCAGAGGCAGGGGGCTACTCATTCGCTGCAGAATTTTTACCATGCCTCTGGCATGCTTTTAAATGAAGATACCATACAGAATAGTACTTTGTCATGGCTGCAGAGTTATTATTTCCTCATGAATCTTTAACTAGTACAGGACTGTTGTTTTCTTCCACTTCTGGAATGGTATTAATGTCTTACTAAAATGGATAAGGTTCTCCATTTGTCCACCTGGTCCTCCCCCCACATGTTCTCATGATGGATGCTTTTTATCAGGGTGAAAGGCTCTGCTCACATTTGGCTGAATACAGGAGAGCTGAAGGAGCCATGAGGATCAACTTCAGAATAACCTAGAGCTGAGTGAAGTAATCCTAGATGCAGTTACCGGAGAACATTTTTAAGATGAAACCTCTTTTTAAGACAAGTTGCAACTGAGCAGAGACTTGTCTGAATAAGCTGTTTCAAAGTTGTTACAGGCTGCCAGTACTAGAAGTACATATACAACCAAGTAAATAAGGTTCCAGTTTGGTGAAGAAGTATCTCTGTCTGCAACTAGTGAGCTTGTAGCTGTCTGGCTTATATTAGGTACTCATTTGACTTCAGATTTAGTTAATCCACGGTCATGTTGCATGCCTTCACCCCCTGAACATATCATGACCTGGTGAAGGGCAGAACTCTGGCTCGGCACAAGCTAGTTAAATTTCTAAACAGGGCCACCACTTCCATAAATTAAAATCCCACCTGTTTGATTTTTAAGCTAGGTTGCATGACAGACATAAATTCTGTTAACTGGAAGCTCTTGCTCCTGAGAGTCATCGCATCTACCAAGCAGAGTTTGGAGCTCCAAGTCATTACATTTGGGAAGTCTATCGGGTTTTCCTCTCAGACTGCATGCTTCTTAGGCATGAACATTATTCACTTCCTGCCAAAAAATGATTCCAGAGCTATTGTTTAGCTAGTCAAGTCACCTCCCAGTTTGGTTTTCAGGACAGGAATTTTCCAGTGGGTAGCTGCTTTCAGGGCTTGTTTGTTTTTGCAAACATCTGTGTTTTTTCTACCTAGTTATTGTTGCATACTTTTTCCGAGCACTAAAGCTTGGGGGTCTACGCAAAGGTAAGAGTTTCTTTGGCACTTCACTGTTTAAGGATTCAGTCCTCTGAAACCTTTTACTTCAGTCTTTCTAATTACCGTTTAATTCCTTTTTATTTTGAGGTCAGTATATGCTGTTTGGTATCCTTCCTAGCTGTTGCCACTATTGAGAACACAATGAAGTAAGATATATTAACTATGCAAGTAAACATTCTGTTAGTTGATCTTGAGATTCTCCTATACAGGGTACTTACATACCCTCCCACTGTCCAAAATGTGTACGATGACTATTCTGCATGTTTATGGCAAGAGTATCTCCTGTAAGACTTATGGAGTTAGTAACATTATATCCATGTCTCTCATTCCCTCTTGACAATACGCTTTTAGAGGGGGGGGGATGGATATTAGTGCATTAGAAATACTGGTAAACAGATTAAACCTGACAGGATAAGATATTTTACAAGTTGCTAGTAGCTATTATGCTAGTTATCATTGTATTGTTTAGCATTAAATTGTATTTACAACCTGTTAATGAAACCATAAAATTACATAAAACAGAGAGTAAAGACATGTAAAAAAATTAGCAAGACTAATCACTATTTTTTTTAATATGTTTTTGGCAAGACAATGTTGGTACACAAAAAGCATGAATGTTTCTAATTGTTGGGTATGTAGTTGCCTCTGGTGGCAATTCCACTAGATACTTCTAAAGAGACGTAAGAATTTTCCAAGATTTTGCTTGATGTTAATGTTACTAAATTTGTAAGATTAGACTAAATGAACTTTACAGTCTTTGTATGTACAAACACAGAAGAATTCAGTACAAATGAAATTAATGTCTAGCAATGAATATGTGTGGAGAACTATGTTTAAAAAATGGGTCCAGGGTACCTACTAGATTGAAACGCATGAGTAGCAAACAGTCTGTCTAGATATATACTGTACAGGACACATTGTAAAGTAACAAGTTCAAAAGTAATTTGTCAAGTTGTAATTTTATCACTGGTTTCAAGTTGCAGTTTTATCACTGTTTTTTGGACTGACATTTTATCCGTACCAGTATTGGTTACCCCAGTTAGAGGAAAATTATATTACAATATTGTACTCATACAGCTAATGGACTAATATGTAAATAGCATTCTTCAATGTGTAAATCATGTTTTTTTTTTAATAATTACATTCAAATATTTATTATTTAAGCCCAGTTCAGTACTTTACCAAGATGTTTTAGATGCTCACTTCACTGTCAATTAATGTGTATGAGCAGTTCAGAAATATGACCACAATGTTATGGTTAAAATGACATTTCTGTAGCACATAGTTCTTGTCTCTTATAGATATTAGTCTATCTCTAATTGTTTGGTACAAAATGATTAATAAAAGTAAACAGTTAATTCAACAGCTGCAAAGAGTTAATGGAACAGTTCTAAGTCATAAATTAAATTCTGTCATTGCAAAAGAATAAATTAATCAAGTTAGAAAATAAAACTAAAGTAGACACAGCTCATAACTGATAAAATATTTTCACAGAATGGTCTGCAAAAGAAAAAGTTGTTAAATACATTCCGTTTTAGTAGTAATACTTGATATCATTGTATTAACTATGTGAAATTGCATTTTGACTTGTATCAAGAGAAGACTAAAGGTTTTGTTTCTTAATGTGTTTTCTGTATAATCTGACAAAAGATGCATATTAATATAAATTGTTATAAAATTGTTAGAGTGTATTTAACAGTGAATAAAAGATTGAAATTAGTTCTGCTACAAATATGCAACATAAAAAAGGTATAAAATAAGGTATAAAATAAAGCTTGCTTAAATGTAGAAATAAAGTTTAGCAATATGTGATTAGCATCCATACTAAATGACTGTAGCTTGGAAAAAAATAAGGAATTTGCTTAATGGACGTTTTCCTACAAAATCAGCAAGAATGTATGCATTTTACATAGACAGCAAGAGAGCTGACCTCTTACAGACTTAGCAAAATGTAAAAAACAGGATGTATGCATTTCTCATTATCAGTAAGAAAGCTAACCTGCTTCCTTAAAGAATAGACAACAGGAAAACAATCTGTATGTATTTCTATCATATGACAATGTTAAGCAAGCAAGTTTGAATGGATATGCTTTCATCAAGTCAGCATTTGCACAAGATGTTTCCTTAAAAGATAATATCAACATTGTTTTTCTACAGGATTAAAACATATTTTTTCTGCAAACACCAGCAGACAGATGTTTTCATACAAAGACCAAAATAGAATACCAAGGAGAAAAATAGGATGTAAAAATACTATAAAGAGACAATAGCAGATAAAAATTGTTAGAGGTATTTGTGTAGGAACCCACATGTTCCGAGGTAATATTGTATCTCTCACATCATCCATGCTGTTTGAGAAGTAAAGTAGCACAGTACCTGAAGCTGTAATGATAGTTTGTGTGATTTGTTATAAAAAGTTATTTATTAGTTATTTATTATTTAAAGTGACAGAGTTTGGTGCTGCATCAGTGTACATTCTGCAAGTTTCTTTGGGCAACAGGCTGTAAATGCAATTATAACTAGACTTTGTTTTCAGCAGAATCCAGCCAGCAAGACCTTAGTGTCTTAAGAAGACTTCGGATCCATCACCGTAAGCAGCACCTTGATAATTAATTTTTCACCATGTGTGAGCTTTCTTTTCTTGCAGATGCAACTGACCTGTGCTATATGGAGACAGAAGCATGAAACATGGTGCCAGACGTGCCCTCATCTTCTGGTGCATGGATGTTGTGGCACATGACAGGGGGTATGCATGCTTCTGTCAGTTGCAACATCTTGAGATCTTTGAAGAAGTACCAACAGAGGGCTACAACACAGGAGTTCCCAGGTATAACCTAATAAAGAAGGCCCTATCAACAATCTGATGGCATAAATCAGGGTTCTAAAGCATTAGAGATGGGCTAGTTAATTTAACTGATTAACAAATGAATAAAGGTTTCTCGTTATAACACCTATATCACATTTAAACCAAGAATAAGGCACTAAACAAGCCAATCAAGTCAAAATCTATTTATTACGTGAGCCAAAAACAGAAGCATAAATGCACACTGGAACACCACATTTTCGTTGATAACACTTCATCAGATGCTTAAACCCATTAAAAGCTAATCCCCTTTTATCCAATAAGCATTCACAAACATAGCCAATCTGATACTTCTATTAATTAAAACTAATTGAAGAGCCTAAGTACAGGAAACTAAAATTTGAGTTCTAATATTCTAAACAGTTACAATGACCCCCATTTCAAAAGTTAAAACCTAGTTCAAAACCATATATCAAAACTATATTAAAACCCTGTCACTCAATTCAGTATAATAAAGTAAAATAAAATGGTAAAACCATTGACAGAAAATAACAAATGTATAAATGTAAAAACAAAAATTCTCTACTGAGTATACAAATAATTCATGTTAACCTAAACATTAGTGAATAACACCACCTAATGACAAAAATGGAATTTACACATAATAAATACAATTCCTACTACCACTAAACACATAGAATATGTATAAAATATGATAACCTAACCTAAAATGTCATAAAAATGTAATAACATTTTAATTATCTACTATACATGCTTGTTTATTTAAAAACATCAAATTAGGAATCCCTTAAAGTCTAGCTGCTCTTAACTTTAATACAGGGGCATGTGACACATTATTATTTAAACCCAGTGGTCTATTTGCCTCCAAAATAATTTGCCAATAGACCTCACGATATTCTATTCTAGTTTCCCAACAGCCTATATCACCTTCAGGATATGGCAGACAGCAAATGTAGTCCTGGGAAGTGCCTAGTATGAACCGTATGACTTATGGAAAGACAGCCCTTCTCCTACTACATGCCCATTTGTGATTCAGAGACACGGTAGCCATGATGAAGTAAGATCTAATTATTCGCTAATTTGTATGTCTCTGACTCTCATTTACTATCACAATGTGCAAATCATTGCTGATTTGCACGTTACCGTAGAAAAGTGCTGTCTGTAGATGCAGTAGCACTCTCATTGGCCAAAGTCACTCTCCTACACACATACAACTAAACACAACCAAACCCAAAGAAACACACACACACACACACACACACACACACACACACACACACACACACACACACACACACACACACACACACACACACACACACACACACCACAGTCCCTGTACTTGTCTCTAATTTGTCTGCCCTTCCATACCCTCACCCCCCATGATAGTTAAAGCACCATCACTGTACATATATGTATATTGAGTCCTGGCTTCTAGGGTATCCCCCAACCCTGATCCCTGTTATAATGTAGCTGCCACTAGAGCACTTCAACTTACTTTACTCCAGTGGCTAGTGTATTCCCCCACCCACCCCATGATTTATGTTGTGACGTCAGTGCTGATATGGCACTTTAAGTGTCATCAGTGGTGGTCTAATGATTCCGCCATCCCTGTACTACCATTGCTGCTGATATGGCACTTCCGACCTCGGTAATCCCTACCCCCATCCCTGTACTACCATTACTACTAATGCAGGACTTCTGATCTCTGTAATCCCTACCCTAATACATGTACTACCATTGCTCCTGATATCACACTTCCGATCTCAGTAATCCCTACCCCCATCCCTGTACTACTTTGATCATGGTATGTATTTGAACATGGGTCTCTCACCCCAAGGTCATTACCTTGACATATTTTTGAATCGAGGGGCCGCATGGATGTCTTCCTGGAGGTAGTTCCAGAGAGACAGAGAACTCATGGCTAATAAGCATATGCCTCTCCCCCTGGAATGCCTCATTAGCATTTAGCATTGCTGCATTGACAGTCCTTCACGGTGCTGCATACCTTCATGGTAGTAGACCATGCAGCACTGAGTTAGAGAGCTTACTCAATTGGGAAAGGTACTGCAATGTCACGGTACCTTAATGAATTCCCTCCAGTATATCTGATGGCCCCAGACCATGTTAGGTGACACCTTACTATACCTTGGTCTTAGTGAACTACTGCATCCATCTCTAGTGGACTTACTGCCTACTCCACATCCACTGACCTTTAAATTTACTTCCTTCTGATTTACTAACAACATTTGCTGTATATGTGTTTAAACAGTGCAACAGTTTTTAGACTTAGTGAATTCAGTCCTTACCTCTGTTCTGATCTGTCTCCTTTTTGTTTCTCTGTTTGTTCTGTTCTTTTTACTTGTTGCTGTACCTGAAAAACACTAGCACAGAGGTGAATATCTATTACTGTTTGTAACTTTGGAGCTTGTAGCGAAATCATTTGTCTAGAGAGGCCTAGCTGCTTCTTCGTGGGAGGGGGAATTTAGTCTGGTCTGATCTAGCTAGAGGCATTACTGTAAGGCTGTGTTTTTTATTGGTAATCTGGTTGGTTTCTGTTTCTTTGCCTTAAATAGCCAGTGTTTAAACCAGTTTGTACTTGTTTGCTCAAAGATGTAGTGAGATAGGCCTTCTGCCATTGCTCTGCTGTGAGATTGGAAAAGATAAGTGCTTATTTTCAACTGTTTTCTGCACTTATCTGTTTAAACTGTACAACTGCTTTTTAGACTTAGTGAATTCAATCCTTATCTCTATCTGGAATGGATCTTGTGTATCCCACATACCTGCCCAGCTGCTGTCGTGGTATTAAAGCTTGGTGGCTTTGAGTTGCTTGCCTCCAGTATAAATATGATATCAGACACTCCCCCAGTCCCATTACATCAGCTCATTCTATTGAGTACAGTGAAGCTTCTCAACCTTGAATTATCTTCTATCTCCTCACTTTCTACTAAAACAAAAAAATACTGTGCCTCTTCCTACTTTTGCTGCTTGTGCCTAGGAATTCAACTGCATTTAGTTTGCCAGCACCACACTTATTACTGCTTGTCAGTAGCCTTATTAAATTGATGACAGTATTCTATTGAATTGCTGCTTTATTTGTGCTGTCTTTTACTGTTGTGATTGTGAGCTACTGTTTTAAAGCAATTTACTGTTAACTATATTTCATTGCTATCTACTGCAATTCATTACTGCTTAACTGCATTTTACTGCATTTTGTTAATGTCTAACTGTATTTTTTCATAATGTGGGTTCTGTTCTTTTGTCTGTACGTGGTTAATCTGTGCTTCTTTGTGAGGTTTTTACTGTGTTGCTAACCTTAAATTGAGTAGCATAGTCTAGATACAGGTTTGCTTCATCCAGAGCTTCAGCTGCATGGTTTTTAACCCTTTGTGAGGTATTCCAATCTTACAAATTTTCCCTTAGTAGCACTTGTGTGATCACCTAGTAGTACTACTTTTAGACCTTTCACCTTTTACCCTCTTAACTCTTTCTGGCCTCTCTCCCCCAGTTTCTGAAAAATATAGATGGACAATCTCCTATGTTTTCTCCTGCCAGTCTGGTTGATATGGGCATCTTGAGACAGTGTAGCAACTGCTTCATGTACACAGACAACCCTCTACTACTACCACCTAGGAATACAATTTGTGAGAGATGCAATTACATCAAGCACCTAGAGTCATTGCTCTCTCCCCCACAAGCCAGTATATCTGGCACTCAGAAGGTTGTCAATGCAAACACCACACCTCAAACACCACCCACACCTACATAACATGTTCGCACATACGCAGAGGTCCTCAACAAAAACATACCCAAACAAAAGAGACCTCCGAGGCAAAAACACACGTAAACTCTACTGCCCACCACACCACACACCACACACCACACATAGTCGACACACCTGTGCCTCATAGCCACTAAGGCCTAAACATAAACCCAACATATTAGTCATAGGAGACTCCATTGTGAGACACACAGATGTGCCCCTTACCAGGCTGGATAAGGAAAAAGTCACAGTTAGTTGTTTGTCAGATGCTAGAATCCCCCATATCACCCATGCACTCAAGTCTCTCAACAGGTACTGTTATGACTCTTTCATAGTCCACCTTGACGTGAATGACTTGAGACATACCTCTCTGGACTAAATGAAGGGAGACATGCTCGAGCTCGCTGAATATGTGCCCCAGGCAGGTATGTTCCTAGCCTTAAGCAGCATTCTACTATCACCCAGAATTATGCCTCAATACAAACAGAAAATGACTGACTTTAACAATTGGCTTAGTTTCTGGTATCATTCCAAGGGGATCCAGTACCTGACAGTCTGGGATGACATGATTGACAAACAACAATGCTTTGCCAGAGATGGCCTGCATCTGTCTCCCTTGGGCTTCAGGCTCCTGGCAAAGGCTCTTGCCTCCTCCTCCATAGAGCCTTGTTTAGGCAATGCCATGAGGTCAAAACTACCAACATGAAAATGGCATCAAAAGGTAAATTAAAGGTCATGCTGCTAAATGCTAGGAGTCTAAACATGAAACTGCACTCATTGCAAGCATTCTTAATCCTGGAAGATGCTGACATTTGTGCAGTCACAGAAACCTGGTTCAAAGCTGCAGAGAGCACCCCAGCCATACCAGGTTGCTCATCCTATCATACATTCAGACCCCCAAACCGTGGGTAGCAAAGCAAAAGGAGGTGGAGTTGCAATATATATAAAAGACATACACATGTCCAAGCTGGTCAAACAGTATGACACACAGAAAACACTCCAGATGCACTTAGCAATTGATAAGACTCCTATTCAAGTAATAGCTACCTCTAGGCCTCCAACTTTGACTCAAGATGCCACTCCAACTATCTGGACCTCTTTGAATCTAACAAGATTCAACCCTTTACCCTGATTTTGGACGACTTTAACTATCCAAGCATAGATTGCAAGAAATACTCATGCCAAAACACAAATGCCCAGAGATTCCTTGATTTCGTTAATGCAAATGCCTTGGACCAGCTAGTTGACACCCCCACAAGAGGTGAAAATATCTTGGACTTGGTATTAACTAACATTAGTAACACTGCAGAATCCCTACAGTGTCATCATCCCTGGTAAGCTCCGACCACAAAGTGGTCAGTTTTGAAATCACCATCTCCCCTGACCCTCCCTAGCTAGGGTCAAACAAAAATCTTCTCCAAATCTGATTACAACCTCCTGAGGTAAGGGATAAACAGCGTCACGGCCCCCTCCCCCTCCATAGTAACTGGCACATACGTCCAAACCTACACCAAAGTACTATATGAGCATTTATATAGCTGTATGGACTCAGGAATACCTGACAGGATGAAATCCTCCTCCTCAAGGAAGAGTAAACCTGTCCGGTGGACATCTACAATAAATAATCTCTATAATAAAAGGAAAAAATTGCTGTCCAGGACCAAGAAGGAGCAGGTGCCTAAATGGAAGCAATCTCTCCTTAGCCTGAAAAAGCAAATAAGAGCACTAGTGAAATCCTCCAAAGCAAACTTCAAGTCCAAATTGGCCACATCTACTAAAGACAATCATAAGGTCTTTTTCACATATGTCCGTAATCTCAAGGGAAGCACTCAGATCTGCTCAGAACTGGTGGTCACAAGGATACAACATACAAAAATGCTGTAGACATAGCCAACCTGCTGGCAGACAGGCTCAGTGAAAATTCACCCCCTGACTCCCATCAGTAAAAAAGGACATCGCCAGTACCTGCCCCCCTCCCCTTATCTCTAGGGAGCAAGTCATCACTGCTCTCTCAAAAACAAAAAATACAGTCTCCATTGTACCTGATAACATCCCAGGCTGCATCCTACATGAACTCAGGCAGGAACTTGCAGCACCATTAGGCACCCTATTCAACCAAAGCCTGAGTACCTGCTTCGTCCCAGCTGAGTGGAGGACGGCCACTGTCATCCCTTTGCACAAAGATGAAGAACCAGGAAATTATACACCCATCAGCCTAACTAGTCTAATCTGTAAGGCGATGGAGCGGATTATTATGGACCTCATTAACAAGGACATTGGCAACCTCCAGACACTCGATCCCACACAGTTTGGTTTTGTCAAGGGGAGGTCATGCCTTTTAAATTTGTTCAACTTCTTTGAGACAGTCACCAAGGCCATCGATGAGGGAAAGACAATGCACACCACCTACCTTAACCTGGCCAAAGCCTTCAATACTATTTATTACTCGGGTATAACAGATAAACTCTCTCAACTAGGCATCAATCCATATGTTACCAGATGGGTAGCAAACTGGCTCACTGATAGAAGCCACCTAGTCAAAATAGGGGAAGCTACCTCAAACAGTTGACCTGTAATGAGCGGCGTACCCCAGGTATTGCTCTTGGGGCCTCTGCTGTTTTGGATATACTTTTCTGATGTGCAGGCCAAAACCAGTGGGATATGGCTGACCAAGTTTGCAGATGACTGCAAGCTGGGTGCTGTCATCAATTCCCCTAGTGATGTGGACATCCTCCAAGAGGGTCTCACCCAAATGACTGGTGTCAGAAACATGGCCTCAAACTGAATGTCAAAAAATACATCATCATCCCCTTTGGCGAGAGCGATGTCCCCACAAATTATCACATTGATAATAAGATCCTAAGCACGCAATCAGTTGTGAGGGACGTGGGCACCCAGATTGATAGCAAACTGACTTTTGACCTCCATATTGCCTCCGTTGTTCGGAAAGCTTTCTACATTAGTAAGAGTATCTCATCCAGGGACAAGGTGGTCATAGCATCCCTGTATTCTTCCCTTATAAGACCCATTATTGAGTACAACACCCCTTTCGGCATGTACCTCACAAAGCACATGCAGCAGCTGGACAGACCACAGAGGTTCCTCACGAGGAGAATCCAGGGCTTCAAACATGTACCTTACACAGATGGCTAAAGGCCCTGTCCCTCTATTCAGTCTCCTACGGACTCCTCAGAGGTGACCTCTGTCTGGCATATAAAGCAATCTCAGACCCCGCCTTGATGGGACTGTTGCATATCCGGAAGTCAAGTTCCATTCAAGTAACCCACACGTGTGACCTCAACCTGGTCTGTGATATCAATAGGACTTGTTGGTAGGAATTTGTGCCCCAGAGAGTCCCTCTTCTGTGCAATAGACTCCCTCTCCACATCAAGCAGAGTACTTCAATTAACTCTTTTTAAGAGCAACCTGGATAACTGGATGGGGAACAGAAACTACATCACTGGGATTTCACCTATGTCCCTGCTGGACAGTGGCATAGGGTGCTGATTTGTTGGAACAGAGGCTAAATTCTTGGCTAGGCTTGTAAGGGCCTTAGGGCTAATAACCTGGTAACTTCTTATGATCCTATGATCCTATTCAGTCCCATGTGGGAAAACAAACATTTATGTAACACTTTACTTACTGTCGGTACCGTGAAGATGAAGCTCCTTTTGCAGTAACTTCTGTCCTCCTTCTCTATGATCACATTGGACTTCATTGTCTTTGCCAATTAATAGCAACAAGTACTTCATTGGGATGTTATATCCTGCAAAACAAAACCCGAAGAAAATGCACTGTTAAAATATTTCCATGTACATTTCTAGAGCAGTTTTACAAGCCTTTTCCACACAGCATATGGGCATTGATAAAATATGTAAGAACACAACAATATTCTGTCAGACACTGTGGATAATTAAAAAGCTGGCCACATACAGAAACAAATGTCTATCTTTGCAGATATCATCCTGCACATGTGTCTTCTCTGTTATCATTACATCTCTACAGTAGTTACAAAAAACACCCATGTGGAAGGCAAAGCCATACATAGAATAAAAAAATTAACACAAAAATTAACACTAGCAATTAATTGTACAGTGGAACAAAATGGTAGAAACACCAACAAATTATAGATTTTATAAAACATAAAATTTAACTCAAACTGCTAGCACTTATTTTAGCACAGAATGCAACTCTTCTTCAGGCATCAAGAATCAAATTTAGTAACAGTTAATTTAATCAAAAACTTAGTCACATGATCATTGTCCTTGGAATCAAAACTCTAGGTAAAATCTGGAAATCTATTATTTGCAATCCTATTTTATATAAAATATATACTTAAATAAGCATTTTATATTAAATATAACAAGGATGTAGCAGTTGTTTTTAAGCATACTACAAATATTTCTTTAGGCACAAAAAAGTCAAAAACAACCATTCTCAACAAGAAAAACAATAAAAAGAAATATGGACATAGGAAAGGAAAGGAGATCTGATATGGTGCAGTATATATGCACAGGAGACAGTCAAACTAATCAGTACAAATAAATGCAGCTCCAAAGATATTTGAATAGATATATACACAAAGGAATCCAGTTATGGGAAAGTTCACAATATAAAAAACATAAAATCACAAGGGGAATGCAAAAAAGGGATTAGGGAGGCAGAAGTTAAACAAATAGAAACTGAAATGATAGACTATCTGCAAAGTAAAGGGTTTAGTGTGGAGATTCCAATACATGAAGTATCACAGCATAATGCAACAGTCGGTCCCCAGATTAAGGAGCAGCAAGTGGAGTGGGAGGCATCTGAAGAAGATTTGGTACATGGTGATTCTCTGTATCCCTTTGTAGGAGACTCATATCAAAGTCCATTTGAAGGTGATCAGCAAGGAAAGAAGCACAAAACAGTGGCAACTTTGATGTGGGTAATGTTATGGTGTGGTGGACCAATGTGTCCTCATATGGAGGAACAGCAAATGAACAGAATATGCCACAGGAAGATGTTCTGGAACTTTCTGTAGACCATTCATGGCAAACAGAAAAGAAGTTGTTCTTAGTCCAGAAAAAAAAGGATCTAAAGGACCAACTGCTTAATACAGATCAGTAGACATATTAAGATAAAAGAAGGAAATTGATTACAGAAGGTAAATAAGACCCAGATTGTGAGAAGATTAGAAAAACAGATGAACACAGTAATTAGGACTATCAAGAGAAATTCATACATTATAACAAAAGTATACAGGGTATATTACTGTGTAACTAAACTAATAATAGATAAAATGTTAACACAAAATTGTAGAGTAAGAAATGAAAGGAATGGAACAAGTAGAAACCACTATGGAAGCATCAAGGAGAGAAAACTACAAAGCAGTTAAGACAAAAGGTGTCACTATTAGAAGACTATAAACAAAAGAATATATAATCAAAAATACTTAGACAGACGGACATTAAAAGCAATGTAAAATACCAAATCAGACCAGGATTTATCATACATTATTTCCAAAAATAAACTAAAAATATCACCACAAGCAGAAAAGCTTAGAAGGCATGGAGATAAATATAAAGGAAAAGTACAAAATAAGCAATTCATTAATGATACAAAAAAGGTTTTACAGAGAAATGGAAAACAAAGCAAAAGGAAAGGAAGTACCACACACAGAAAAAAAAAACTAGTATGTGCACATTTCATTTTGAAGAAATATTTATGAAGACCCCGTTTAGCATAGAAAAAATATGCTGAATGGATGGAAGAACTAAAAGAAACAGTGCAGGTGTTCTAATGTTGAGAATATGAAATGAGATGAAATAATAGCCAGAGAACCTGAGACAAAATTAATAAAAGTTCCTAACTGGAAAACCCCAAGCCCAGATGCAGTACTTAACTCCTGGTTGAAGATATTTTACACGAAGATTTAGCCTTGAGCAAGAATTTCTTATATGTTTATCCTGAACAGAGACCAACCATACTAACAACATGGAAAACAAACTCCTGCTTAACAGTGACCTGGCAAACCTTCTTAAAACTATGGACTTCCATAAAACTTTCTTAAAACTTGCCTTCCGTTGATATACAAATTATGTATCAGAATTTGTGCAGACAGAATTTACAGTCATTTAGAAAAAATAAATTATGGCAATGAACAAAAATATAATAAAACAAAGTCATATGAAACCCAAAACATTGGACATTGATTTAACTACAAATGGTCACTGCAGTAGCCCTTTAAACCATGGTCTGAAGAAGTATTTGTGAAAGCACTCACCGTTTGTGTACACCATTAAATTTGCTTTGTTTTAAATATGGAGTAATACGTTTATTCACAGTACGTTATTTGCGAGTGCATGGTTGCCTCTGCCTGTGCTTTTTTATTTAACCCTAAACCTCCTTTAACATACTTGACATATACAGCCTCTATCTTCACAGGGTTTAACCATGAACCCCATATAAAATCAAATATAATGTTGCAGATACCTTTCACATATTCTAAAGGTAAAGTAAATACAGTAGTCAAATAAGCCATCTTAGCAATTAATATTGAATTAATCAATTTTTAATGATAACTCAAATGTTCTCCAAAGCATATATACATTCCTTATTTTTCAATCCTAGACTTCCATTGCATACCTCTTGCATCCTGTTTCACAAAACATATTCCCAAGACTGTTATTTTTTCCATATTAAAGTTAGCATCTCCTATTTTTCCAATATACCCTAAACCCTCACATTTATCTTTATTCAAATACAATCCTATAACATTTAAATGCTCACTTAGATAATTTAACATTAAGTTCATGCCATCAACATATTTTTTTTACAAATGTAATATAATTTGCATAAGCTGATATTATAGGTATACAAATATTTTCATTTGTCACATATGCCTCTTTCTGTATATCTTTATTTATGCATACCACAGCTGTATTAATCACTAAAACAAAAATCAAATTGCTTAAAGGACAACCTTGTCTTATGCCTCTCTTAATGCATATTTCTTGACTTGATGATCCACTTCTTAAAGTTTTTATTCTGTTATATTCATAAGCAGTAATGCATACTTTTCTTATTTTTGAACTAATATTATGTGACTGAAAAATATCCCATAATATTTCATGTGCTGATCCCATGAACCTTTGCTCCCACCCCCTCATCTCTTGAAGTACTG
This sequence comes from Protopterus annectens, assembly GCF_019279795.1. Lineage (NCBI taxonomy): Eukaryota > Metazoa > Chordata > Ceratodontiformes > Protopteridae > Protopterus > Protopterus annectens. The sequence goes on along the minus strand of NC_056732.1, from coordinate 1,835,868,780 downwards.
ACACAGCAACCAGGAGGTCAAATGCACAACACATCCTTCCTACCGCAACCCTCCTTCCTCACACTTTAGTAAAAAAAAAAAAACTGCTTGCTACAAATGTAGCAAAATTTGTTACAGTGTACACCCTCCACTGAGTGCTACAGCACTCAGGTTTTTAGTGATAAAACAGAACTCTTGCTTTGTTTTAAACTGTAGCAAATTGCTTGCTACAAATATAGCTAGCAGTTGCTACAGTTTACATCACATGTGGAGTACTACAGCATTCAGGTTTGACTGAAATGCAATACTGACTTTCAAAAGCCAGTATTCCACTAAAGAATGATTAAGATGATAGACTGATTGTGCCCCCCTAAAATTTTGCAGCCTGCGCAATTGACTCTCTTGTCCCACCCTAGGTATGCTACTGTAGAGGGTCTATATTATATCATCGAATGCTTAAAAAAGCGAACGCTGATTGATCAACCTAATTTAAGTGAAAGCTTACAATCTCAAACTGTCAGATCAGCGATTTTTTTCCCAGGGAAAAAAATTGCTGATCCAAAACACATACACACAACACAAGCACACCAAACAAACAGAAATCCACACACATACACCTAAAATCTGATACCTAACCCTACACTAAACTATGCACACACCACTAATTACCCACTTACCTTAACCCAAACCCTAACCCTAAGGTCCGTCACTATCGCACACTCACCTCACCCGCTCCCTAACCCTAACTCACTTAAATCCGCCCTAACCCTCATGTCCACTCAATCGCACACACACCTAACCCGAGCCGTAACCCTAACTCACCTAAATCACCCTAACACTCACATCCACACAATCGCACACTTACCTGAATCTGACCGGTAACTTTCCACCATAACACTGAAAATACCGAAGCAACAGAAATGGACAACCGAATTCTTTCCCTAGGAAAAAATTTGAGTTTCTGCTGCTTCGATATTTTGCAGTTTCGCGAAAATAAGTTTGATCAATCAGCGTTCGCTTTTTTAAGTGTTTGAGGATATAATATAGACCCTATATAATTTTCATAAATATAGTATCTGTATTATTTAAAACTATAGGTCTCCAGTTTTTCATCTTATTACCTTTCTTCAATATAAATTTTAAGAAGCCACTACATAATTCTTTACACTTAAAATCTTCCCTTAACCATTCATTCATTACCTCCAGAAAACATGTTTTGCCATATTAATATATGTTTATGTATTTCACATTCTATTCCATCAGGTCACCCTGCTGATTTTATATTAACTGTTGTTAATATTTTATCCATCTCATCTGGAATAATTTCCTTTTCCAATTCTTCATTATCTTGTTCTGAGAACATTTTCACATTCAACTGTTTCCTCATCTCTGTCACTTCCCCTTTAAATATTTTTTTAATATGTTGCACAACAGAATTCATTTTTATCGTTTCTTGACTATTCAGAATTATTCCTGATGCATCTTTTATTTCTCTCATTATACTATTATCTTCATTAATTATCTTACTCAAATAAGGAATTACCTCTTCCTTTCTTTTTTGTAATATATATATATATATATATATATATCTTTTCTCTACTAAACTATTTTCTATAATTCCTTTCAATATTATTAAATCCTTTGTTACTTAATTTGCCATAAACTTTCTGTACTCTCCTTCTTTTCTGCACTTGACAATCAATGTAACACTTCTTATATTTCTCTTTAAATAGTATCCACCATTTTGATCAATTTGTTGTAAAAATGTCTCAAACCTATATGATCTTCCTAAAGCTTTAAAACTATAATTTTCCCTCTACCCATTCATTTTAGGAAGTACCTTTATACCCTTCCCTATCTTTATACAATCATCTTTATTTTTAATTTCAATCCATACGGAAACATGATCTGAAAACCCTACTTTTATCACATCTTCTTCTGATATTTCTATTCCAGAAGATATCAGGAAATAGTCTACTTCTGTTTTGTGCTCACCTCTACTATATGTCCATCTATTAGATGTCCATAGGACAAATTTACTATACTTGATTACTTCCAGCATTTCATTTACATCACCACGATTCTTCTTTTTTTTTTTTAATCACAGTTAAAATCACCTACAGTAATAATATCCATATTCACTGTTATATGTTCCAAAATTTTTTGAAACATAGTTACTCTTTCCTTTTGCCTGACATATGCATACAAAGCTGATTCTATACACTTGCCCTTTCCATCTTGTGTCTATAATTGTAACTCTACCCAATATAATTAATGTTACATCTAAAACTGTTATAGATTCTTTTCACAAAATACATATTCCTGAAAATGTCTCTCTACCGAAACTCCGCATCACTTTATTTCCCCATAATTTTTCTGTTTGTAACTCTCAACCTTATTTAGAAAATGCATATCTTCTAAAATAATTATATCTACATCAATTGGTTTGCACCATTACAAAATAGCTAATCTCCTAACCAAACATTCAATACTATTTACTTTCACCACAACTACAATTATCCTTTTCTCTCGTATTAATTCTTATTGCTAAATCAAAAACTTTAAGCATATCATCCTTTGCCTTTCCTATTTCTTTCATATCATTTCCTATACATTTTTTTCTTTCCCTTACAATTTGACCAATTGACTTTTTCTGTTCTTTTACTACATTCCACTACAAATTTTTATTATCTCTTATTTCTGAGTCCTCCTTTTCGTTATTAATTTCTTCACTATTTCTTCACCTTTGTCTTTAATTTCACACATCTACTTGCTCTTGCTTTTTTTCTTGTAGTTGCATAACCATCTCCCTTTAAAGAATGACATTTTCATGAAAATCCATCCATAAACAGACAGTTTTGTTACATTTATAATATTTCAATACATATTTTTTGAATCATGCCCTGTTTCCCCACATGTATTCCATCTTCTCTTCCTACAATTATGTATTAAATGATCCAACATTCCACAAAACAAGTTTTTAGTTGACCCCCAATATTTTATAATCCCTTTATCACTATTAACATTAATAATGCTTGGAATATGCTTGATATTATTATTGTTCATTTGTAATATCAAATTATAGTCCCAACCCCTGTGCATAATCCTTTATCATAAGCCTTAGAAATATCCATCTCTTTACATATTTTCTGTAATTGTTCTTTTAAATTATCTTTTTCTACTTCAGTTCTAAACTGAATATGTACTTTTAGTTTTGTCTTTCAACCAAATGCTTTAAAGGGTCTATATTATAACATCGAATGCTCAAAATTTCGAGTGTTATAATATTGACCCATTTCAGTCGAACAATCATACCATCGAACAGTCAGAACAGCGAATTTTTTCCCAAGGAAAAAATTCGCTGTTCCAAGAAACATACACACACACAGCACAAGCACACCAAAACAACTGCAATCCACAAACATACACTTAAAATCCTACGTCTAACCCTACACGAAACTGTATATACACTACTATCTATCCACTTACCTTAACCCAAACCCTAACCCTAAGGTCCGTAACTCTCACACACTCATCTCACTCACGCCCTAACCCTAACTCACTTAACCCGCCCCTAAGCCTACAGTCTGTCACTATCGCACACTCACCTCACCAGCGCCCTGACCCTAACTCACTTAACCTGCCCCTAACCCTAAAGTCTGTCACTACCGCACACTCACCTCACCCGCGTCCTAACCCTAAAGTCCCTAACTACCGCACACTCACCTTACCCCAGTTTGTTCGCTCACTTACCTTAACCCGGTCCGTAACCATCATACCACACTTTCCTGAACCCAATCTGTAACCTCCATTCGCTCACTTCCCTAAACCCGGTCCATAACCATTGCACCACAGTGCTATAAATAGTGAAGCCATGGAACGGACCACCGAAATCTTACCCTAGGTAAAATTTCAATGTTCTGAGGCTTCGCTATTGTCAGCTTTCACTCTAAAGGGTTCGATATTATAACATTCAAAGTTTTAAAACTTCGATGTTATAATATAGACCCGCTTTAAAGACATATTTATTCCATGGATGATAGTTTTTCTTTTTATCATATTCTTCCAAAAGTCTTTCAATTATATATCCAATCTCAAATATAATATCACGAAAAGTTTCTTTAGTAATATGAATAAAGGTTCTTACCTCTGATGTCTTCGTACCTAACGGCATAATCACATCATCCCAAATTTTATACCTGTCCATTTCTTCATCACATTTACTGGAAATTCTTTTGTATAGCTTGTCTTAGTTTTTGTCACTGCATTAGGCATTTCTTCTTGTTTCTTTCCTTTATTTTCCTTCAGCATCTCATCATAGGACTTCTTCTTTGAGGGACTTGAACTCTCCGATGCATCTTCCATCTGTATTCTGCCCATAATATCACCCATGATGTGTCTCTCCCATTCTCTGATTCACTAATATTAGCCATGTCGCTCAGTACATCATCCTGTAACCATCCCAACCATCCTCGTGCTCCTTCTCCTGCTGAGATACCATCTTGTGAATCAAGAAAAGACTTGAACGCCTTTTCAATAGACACATTCCCTTCATTTTCACATTCCCAAAACACCGTGAGAAGACTCAACCACCTTCCCTTCACCGCTGCTCATACTCTGCATCTCCTCACCACTTTTTGACTCTACAAGAGAAAGATCAACTGCCTTCTCATCATCAATAGAAGAACATACTATATCTATAGAATGCTTGACTGACTTCTGAAAGCAAAAATATGTCTCATGCTGAATCCTGCAACTTCATTGTTTTTCCTTCCAGCTTCTCTGAGCCGCCACTGTGCCTGGAACAGAAGTCGGAAGTAAGAGGTAGAAAATCATCCCCCCAACAATAAAAAGACTAGGAGAAGCTCCTCAGTGCCCTGGCCAAACTTCCCCTAGTGGTAGAAATACTACTTCAGGTTTACCCTGAAATGAGGCCCTTACTTAGTGGGAATGATTGACCAACAAAAGATGGATAGATGGATAGAGAGACTAGATAGATAGATAGATAGATAGATAGATAGATAGATAGATAGATAGACAGATAAAATGAATAAATATATAATTGTTTGACAGGTGCAAAGTTTCTAATTATACCTCTATTATCAAAGCTATCAGATATCTAATCCACTCCCCCAACTCATTCACCTTTCTCCACTCACTATGCTATATATACAGTTACTTTTTTCTCTTGGGCAACATAATACCCTTTAACAGCTACACACAAATAATTTATATCCACCACAAACCTATTAACACACAATCAGTACTACCCAAACATATTCACAACTACATCAGAATCACCCTGACTTTAGTCATCTTCTGTCAGTCTTAAACAAGATATAGAAATTACAAGAACCCTTCCTTCTTATGTTTAGCTCAAAAAAACAAAAATGAACATCAAATGGATATCTACCTAACACCACACCCTTTTAAATATACAATGGAGTGTCTACATTCGCCCAATTCCTGGTCCTCATACCCCTGCTTACAGCTTCCCACCCTCATACTCGTGGTTTTAGACTGCACTATGTACTTCATCTCCCTGGATACCACCCCCCTGAATATAAGAAACATCGCAACCAAGACACTAAGTCCTTATGCTTGGATACCATGATCCTGACCTCATTGGTCTCACACAGACCTGGCTACAGTCAGAAACAACAGACAATGAACTTCTCCTCTCTAAATAAAACATCATAAGACTAGGCAGCAACATAAAAAGCCTGAGGAGATGCTATATTTTTTTTTCTGCCTATGCAGACCTGTTCACAGATACCCTGTACAAGCAAGTTAATAGCTGTATAGAGGCAGCTGTGCCCACCAGGAAGAAGTACAGAACTAACTCAAAAAACAAGCCATCCTGGTGGAATCACAAAATCAGTCAGATGTATAACAGGAAAAAGAAAATCATGGCAAAACTTAGGAGGTGCAACACCCAGCAGGATAAAAGCACTCTCATTAAAGTAAAAAAAACAACTCAGAAGACAAATAAAGTCTACCAAAGCCAAATTGGAGGTAAGTTTGGCCTCCCAGGTGAAGGACAACCACAAAGCATTCTTTAGCTATGTCCGCAACCACAAAGGCAATACACAATTGTGTACAGAGCTCACTGTAAATGGAGCCACCTATACTGAGCCAGAAGATACATCAAACCTCCTGGCTGATAAATTCAGCTCCAACTTTACTCCTCTCTCCCCCTCAACCTTGCCTCAGGAAATATCATCAAATATAACCCCCCCCCCCCTACTATCACTTGGGAACAGGTCCTTATCTAAGACCAAGAACACTGCATCAATTGGCCCAGACAATATCCCAGGATGCCTTCTAAATAGTATGAAACATGACCTATCAGGGCCTCTGGAATAACTATTTAACTGTAGCCTCCAAACAGGCTCCGTGTCTCATGAATGGAGAAAGGCAGCAGTCATCCCTCTGCACAAAGGTGGGCCATCTACAGACCCTGGAAACCACAGACCCATAAGTCTCACTAGTCTTATATGTAAAGCCATGGAAAAACGTAACATGGAGATGATTAATAGAGCTATAGTAAACCTCCAGACATTGGACTCAACCCAGTTTGCTTTCATAAAGGGCAGATCATGCCTACTCAACCTGATGGACTTCTTTGAAAAGGTCACCAAAGCAATGGATGAGGGCAAAATCATTCACATTGCCTACCCTGACCTGGCCAAGGCATTTGACATAATACCCCACTTGAGCATTGTTGATAAACTCAAGAGGTTAGGTACAAACCCGTATGTCACCCAGTGAATAGCCAGCTGGCTCACAGACAGGACCCAGGAAATTAGAACTGGGTAGTCCACCTCTACAAAGAGGCCAGTCACAAGTGGAGTCCCTCAGGGATCAGTCCTTGGACCGCTCCTTTTTGGCATTTATTTCTCAGAAGTCAAGGCCAATGTCACTGGTCTCTGGCTGACTAAATTTGCAGATGATTGCAAATTACGAGATGTCATTGAGTTTCACACTGATGCAAATGTTCTCTAAGAGGGACTGACACAAACAAGTGGTATCAGAGTTATGGACTAAAACTAAATGCTAAGAAATATATAATAGTATCCCTTGGGAAGTCATCTATCCCTGGTAACTATCATATTAACCACACACCCCTTAGAGTTGACCCAGTAGGCGGGACTTAGGGACACACATAGATAGTAATCTAGCCTTTGATCATCACGTGTCTACAGTGGTGAGGAAATCATTCTATGTTGCTCAACTTATAAACAAAAGTTTGGTATCTAAGTCCAAGGAAGTCATTTCTCCACTGTATTCGGTATTCATCAGACCTGTCATTGAGTACAATGCCCCCTTTGGTATGTACCTAACCAGGCATATCCAACAACTGGAATGACCACTGAGGTTCCTCACTAAAAGAATACAGGGCATAAGTAATATGTGCTATGTAGACCACCTCAAGGCCCTATCCTGTATTCTGTCTTCTACTGGCTTTTGAGGGGAGATCTATGCCTGGCATACAGGGCATTGTCAGACCCCACTCTGATGGACTTCCTGCATATCCACAAACAGTACCAGAATTACTCATTCTAAAGACTTAAAACCTGCCTGTGATATAAATAGGACCTGCTGGAGAGATAAGTATGGATCCCAGAGACTATCCTGTCTATGGAACAGGCTCCCCATCCATGTGAAGCAGAGTTCCTCCCTAACCCAATTGAAGTGTAGCTTGGAAAATTGGATGGGAAACCGGAAAGCCATCCTTGGTTTGGCACCTATGTCTCTGATGCAAACAGGTAACCTGTAAATGGTTCATCTCCCAGGCCAATACTTACACTTATCAAGGTTATCAGAACTTGTCAGAGATTTGGGATGCATGGCTAGGCTTAAAAAGGCCCTTGTGGTTGTTAGCCTAGTAAACACCTATGGACCTATGAACCTATAAAAACTCTCTCCACGTTGTGTGCTCAACCCTCAACACTCATTTTAAAAATGTGGAAATTATCATCTCACTCCTTAAACTTAACCATTAAAAGTTACTATTCATTATTGGCACCTATATATTACCCAAGAACAATATCAATATTGCAGATGGCAACTTCTGCTGGGCCACTCATATCCCCCATGAAAAAAATAATATGAGGTGACTTTAATATTGACCAGCTCACTACAGACTCGTCCAACTCCATAAATGACATAAACATGTATGGTGTCTTGCGGATTATCCCATCCCCCACTCACAGCAACAACAACAGTAATAAGGGAACCATTATAGAATGGATTCTTATCTCCTTTCCAAACAACATCCCCTCCTCGGGAACACTATGAAAATGTCTAACTGATCACCTAGCAGTTTTTAACACTAGAAGATTAACACCCCAAAGCACCATCATCTCAACACAATCCACAACCTCACAAATGTTGGCAAACATACGTTTATCTCCTACCTAAAATACGGGTCTATATCAGTTCAACGAAACAGCTCCTCATCGAATACAACAACCTCGAACTTCTAACCATGAAATCTACAAACATCGAAAGCTCAGAACAGCAAATTCTTTCCCTGGGAAAAAAATCACTGTTCCGAGAAACACACACACACAACACAAATACACCAAAAAAACAGCAATCCACTCACATACACTTAAAATCCTACATCTAACCCTACACTAAACTGTACATACAGTACTATCTATCCACTGTCCTTAACCCAAACCCTAACCCTAAGGTCTGTCACTATCGCACATTCACCTCACTAGCGTCCTAACCCTAACTCACATACCCCGCCCTAACCCTAAAGTCTGTCACTATCGCACACTCACCTCACCCGTGCCCTAACCCTAACTTACATACCCCACCCTAACCCTAAAGTCTGTCACTATCGCACACTCACCTCACCCGCACCCTAACCCCAACTCACATACCCCGCCCTAACCGTAATGTCCACATAATCGCAGACTTACCTGAACCCAACCCGTAACTTTCCACCACAGTGCTGAAAATAGAGAAGCCACAGAAATGGACAACTGAATTCTTTCCCTAGGAAAAAATTTGGTTATCTGCAGCTTCTGTTTTCGGGTCGATATTAGACCATTCGAAGTATTAACACTTCGATGATCTAATATAGACTCTAAAACACTGCAATGTAATTCATCAGTATCCAAATTCAGCAAACCCTTTACAGACACACTAAATGAACTTGCTTCACTCAGAGCAAAGAAAGTCAAAACAAATCCTGCTCCATGGCTAACTAGAAGTACTAAACAGCAAATCAGTTAAGGGACAAAGCTACGAAGATTTGGAACAAAAATGAAAATCATTCAGACTTGCAGCATTACAAACACCTCAGCAACCATATGAAATATCACATTAAACAAGACAAAATAAACTACTATACAAACATTCAAAACCAAAATCATAATAATGGATACAACATGGTATCCACCCTCTTTTTTGGACATCTCAAAAAAAAAGCTTCTGGTACTATCTTGCACATCTCCTACTACAAAAACTCACCACCATTGGGCTCAGACTCCTCCCTGTCTGGGTTCCATAGCTACGTCATCAAAAAATCACCATCTGTTAAATGGTAAACACATTTTTCACATTTCCTTCCTATATCAGTCAGTGTCCCGAGGAATCACTCCTTGTCCCTACACTCATTAACATCTTCACCAATGACCTCTACACAACCAGTAATAACACTTCCATTAGACAATACACTGAAGACTCCACACTTATTTGTTATGCCCTAAACCTTTGACTCTTTTACCTCTATCAAAACATGGTTATCCAACTCACAGCTGCTTCTCAATAATAAGAAATCTAAATTATTTTTACCTCCAAACAATATGAAGAGCTAACAATACTTTGACAGTAACCTCCTCAAGCCACAATAAAATCACACTTGCACAGCATACAAAACTGCTATTTGTTTTTGCAGAAAAAAAGTGAAATTTGAATTCATATTCAAGAAATAGTTAAGAAAATACATCAAAAAACATGCTGTCTGTACAGAATCAAACCTTTCCTGTCAGACTTCTGTAAGAAAGCTTACTGCTTGTAGACTCCTACTGCCAATACGTCTGTATTCTGTGTCAATATTTACTGACCTAAAAGCTACACAGCTGCACAGGCTGGAACAATGCTGCAACAAGATGACTAAATTTGCTGCAGATGTCCCTCATAGAACCCATTACAGTCTGCCTCTTAAGAAGAACTGGCTTAAACAGCCACACTGTCTTACATACACTCAACAACATCTCACAATCCATAAACTCATCAGTTAATCTCAAAACTGTTCTGATCATGGCAATATAATTTATCCCTATAGACCACCAAAAACATTATGTTCCACTGACCAACACTTATTGCAAATATCTTAAGCAAACAACTATACTGGCAACTCTCTCTACACTAAAGTATGTCACTCCCTTGTAAACAAGTACTCTGTCTTAAATCTAAGTACAACTAAAGTCTCATATAACAAACTCATGGCTCTGCCAATGCTCTGATCCACCCTAACATAAGATACAAAACAACTCCAGCTTATAGGATCACCGACATTTCCATCTCTTGATGCTAACCTCTTTCGTACAATAGTTTCCTTTCCAATCGATTTGTGTGTATTTTGGTCCCCACCCTTATTCCTACTTCATTAACTTCCTTTTCAGTTTCTATCCTCATAGCTGCCCATTGTTTTTCTCTCTTCTTTTAACTCATCCTCTTTTTCCCATTGCTATACCCACCCTATGCCAACTATCCTAGTTTTTCTACAAAATAATTTTATTTTCTAATTTTCCTACTGTAAAAACTCATAACTTATTGTCACACTGCTCTAATCTCTCTGTTTATAAAATGTCACACCTCACCTCATCTGTCTAGTACCACCTATCTCTAAATGCTGACCTGGTGATTAAAAACTACTGCATTTGATCTCCTGTACTGCTTCTATGATTATAGTTTTTTAAGTTATTTCCTCTTATTATAATATTGTATGTAACACTTAGGCTCATAGGTTCATAGGTGTGTACTAGGCTAATAGCCCTGGAGCCTTTACAAGCCTAGCCCATAGGATTACTCTAGCATTGTGCTACCCGACCTTAGTTTCCAGTGCCTCTGTCGAGTAGAGCCAATGGAGTGATCCCCAATGTGAATTTTCTATTTCCCATCCACTCATCAAGATTTCTCTTGAAGAGGGCTAGTGCCGTGCTCTATTTGACATGTATGAGAAGTCTATTCCATAACAAGGGCAGTCTCTGGGTTATGAACCTGTTCCTCCAGCATGTTCTGTTGATTGTGGTAATGAGGTTGAGGTCTCTGGAGCATGTGGTGCAGAGAAATTGGGATTTCTTTAGATGTAGCATTTCTAACAGAGCTGGGTCAGACATGGCTTTATAAGTCAAGCAGAGATTGCCTCTAAGTAGGCGATATGAGACAGAGAATAGTTGGAGTTTTTTGAGTCTGTCCATATAGGACAAGTGTTAGAGTCCTAGGATCCGCTTTGTGAGGTACTTTTGCAGCCTCTCCAGTTGTTGCAGGTGTCTAGTGAGGCACATGCCAAATGGGGCATTGTACTCAATGATTGGCCTAATGAGGGAAGAGTAGAGGGAGACAATGACCTATTTCTTCCTGGATGCAAAACCCTTAGTAATGAGATGTGCCACATAAATGGACTTTCTGACCACAGTGGTGTGTGGTGGTCAAAAGACAGGTTGCTGTCAGCCTGTGTTCCCAGATCTCTTATAACGCCTTCTGTGTTCAGAAGACTACTATCGATGTGGTAGTTCATGGGAACTGGGGTTTTCCCACAGGGGATGACAACAGATTTTTTGGCATTGAGCTTAAGGCCATGGTTCTGACACCAGTCGTTGGTCTCAGTAAGGCCTTTCTGTAGGATGTCAACATCACTTGGGAAGTTAATAATGGCTCCCAACTTGCAATCATCTGCAAACTTTGTCAGCCAGAGTCCCTTTGTGTTGGACTGGACTTCTGAGAAGTAGATACCAAACAGGAGAGGATCCAGGACCGATCCCTGTGGGACTCCACTCGTGCCTGGTTGGCAGTCTGACTTGAAGTCAGCTACCTTCACACTGTGGGTTCTGTGAGCCAGTTTGCAACCCACTTAGCGATATAGGGGTTGATGCCTAGCTTAGTGAGTTTTTCTATGATTCCTGAGTGGGGAATGGTATCAAAGGCCTTGGCCAGATTAAGGTAGGCTGTATGAACCACCTTGCCTTCATCCACAGCTCTGGTGACAGACTCAAAGAAGTCGACCAAGATGAGCAGGCATGATCTACCCTTCACAAAACCAAACTGTGTGGGATCCAGAGTTTGGAGAGTCCCTATATCTTTGTTTATTAGGTCCATGATGATGCATTCCATAGATTTCATATTAGACTTGTCAGGCTAATGGGACGATAGTTCCCAGGGTCTGTAGTCATTCTTCCTTTGTGGAGAGGGATGATTATTGTAGTGCGCCATTCAGTAGGGACAAAGCCTGAGGTGAGGCTGTGATCGAACAGGGCACACAGGTGAGGTGCCAGTTCACTCTGTAGTTCATGTAGAACACAGCCAGGGATATTGTCAGGTCCCATAGAAGCTGTATTCTTGGCCTTGGACAGTGCTGTTTTAACCTGTGCAGCAGTAATACTGGGTGCCTGGCAATCTACTGGTATTGTGAATGGTCCTTTGGGGGGAGGGGAAAAGTTGGCACTGAATCTGTCGGCCAGTCTTCTTCTTCTTCTTTCGGCTTTTCCCGGTTAAGGGTCGCCACAGCGGATCACCTGTCTGCTCATGATTGGCAGTGGAGTTTTACTGTGTCGAGTTGCCAGCCCAGCACCCAACCTTCCACAGAAGGCACACACATGCACGCACTCATGCCTAGGGCCAATTTAGAGTGTCCAATCCACCTACAGCATGTCTTTGGGATGTGGGGAGGAAACCAGAGCACCCAGAGGAAACCCACGTGACCACAGGGAGGACATGCAGACTCTGCACAGGAGGCACCCCAGCCGAGGATTGAACTGGAAAACCTCTTCCTGTGAGGTGGCAACGCTAACTGCTGCACCACCACAGCCACCCTGAATCTGTCGGCCAGTATATTGGCAATATTTGTTGGCTCGGTATAGGAGGTACCATTGTGCAGTAGCTCACAGCAAATCTGGGTATTGCCGTGGAGGTTCTTTACATAGCTATAGAAGGCCTTGTGGTTGTCTTTACTATCTGCTGCAATTCTGATTTCATAGCTAGCTTTAGAGGATTTGATGAGCGATCTCAACTTTTTGTTGAGAATGATATGGGAGTTTTTACAGTCTTGGGACTTCACCTTATTCCACATCAGTTTCCTCCTTCTGTTGCAGAGTTTGTTTATGGCAGGGGACCACCAGATTGGCTTCCTTTTTTTGGAGGAGAGCATCTTGGTTCTATTGGGTATGGCGAGATCCATGCATTTGTGTACGTGTTTGTACAGTGCATTGGTGTATGATTCGGCAGTCATGCAACTATTCTCCATTTGCATGGGTGCTGTGAAGTTAGCCACCTCTGTTCTTAGGAGCCCAAAGTTAGCTTTGGAGAAGTTTTTCACGCTGGTTACCTTTGAGGAGGCGGTGGGGGTGGGATGTGGATTTCCAAGGTTATTAGTTTGTGGATGGATATAACCAGGGAGGAGTTGACTATTGGTGTAGAGCAATTGTTGCCCAGGTTATTAATGACCAGGTCATGGATGTTGCTACCTTTAGTGGGGGTAAGAATGAGCTGGTCCAGGGCATTGGAATTTAAGAATTCCAGGAAACATTGGGCAAGTGCCCAACAATTGTAAAACCTTTAACTGTCACCTGTCTTCTAACTTCTTGTGATTAATTTGTGTTTTAATCATTTTTGTGGAGCTTTTCTCCCTGGGTCTTGACTGAAAAGAGGTCATGTACCTAGTCAATAAATAAATAGATAGGTAGATAGACAGATAATCCATTTGACACTACATCTGAGAAACATCATAGTGTCTCTTTTTTCAGTTGCAATGAGCTATTCAAATTTCATATACAGAAGATAAAATCTGTGATTTGTACTAAAAATAATTCATCAGGGATCTTAGGCAAACAAATTAGCAAAGTCATCTCATACCAAAGCCATCTAAGTTTACACAAGAGTATAATAATTGGTTATTATCCAATCACCAGCATACATCTGTTTTATATATGTATATCCGGTTTCACTTGATATC
>NC_056732.1:1835799607-1835849607 GCF_019279795.1 Protopterus annectens | reverse complement strand
TTAGGGTTTTGGTTAAAGTAAGTGGGTAGTTAGTGGTGTGTGCATAGTTTAGTGTAGGGTTAGGTATCAGATTTTAGGTGTATGTGTGTGGATTTCTGTTTGTTTGGTGTGCTTGTGTTGTGTGTATGTGTTTTGGATCAGCGATTTTTTTCCCTGGGAAAAAAAATCGCTGATCTGACAGTTCGAGATAGTAAGCTTTCGCTTAAATTAGGTCGATCAATCAGCGTTCACTTTTTTAAGCGTTCAATGATATAATATAGACCCTCTACAGTAGCATACCTAGGGTGGGACAAGAGAGGCAATTGCGCAGGCTGCAAAATTTTAGGGGGGGGGCACAATCAGTCTATCATCTTAATCATTCTTTAGTGGAATACTGGCTTTTGAAAGTCAGTATTGCATTTCAGTCAAACCTGAATGCTGTAGTACTCCACATGTGATGTAAACTGTAGCAACTGCTAGCTATATTTGTAGCAAGCAATTTGCTACAGTTTAAAACAAAACAAGAGTTCTGTTTTTATCACTAAAAACCTGAGTGCTGTAGCACTCAGTGGAGGGTGTACACTGTAACAAATGTTGCTACATTTGTAGAAAGCATTTTTTTTTTTTTTTTTACTAAAGTTTGAGGAAGGAGGGTTGCGGTAGGAAGGATGTGTTGTGCATTTGACCTCCTGGTTGCTGTGTCAGTACTTCAAGAGATGAGGGGGTGGGAGCGAAGGTTCATGGGATCAGCACATGGAGCTGATTGAGCCAACTACACTTCTGCCTATCCCTTACCCTCAAACAAGGCAGGATTAGTCTACACAGATGAATATGTACAAGCACATGGAAAAAGATTTTTTTAGACTCACGCATGCCTCCCCTCCCCTACCCACACACACATACAGGAACACTCAGCTAATACCCAACTGCCAGAAAAAAATGACTCACTGCAATATATTCAAGTAACAAAATAAATACATTTGTTAAAAGAGTAGAAAATTACATCCATATATAAATAACTGCCCACCCACGCAATGGTTAAAATAGGAAACTTGAAAAATAACCCAATATGACAAAGCATTACATTCTTTCATGTAAAATATAGCAACACAAGTAGAACAAACACACAATTCAGACCCAGTTCTTCATTAACAAGTACACACAAAACAGAAACTGAAATCGGTTAATTTATTACAGACTGGCATTCTCTGAAAAATATATCTTCAAGAAAGATAAAGGTCTGGATTCAGCTGTAAGTGTTAAATCCTGCTGTAAACAGAGCCCTTTAATTCTTCTTCTTCTTTCGGCTTTTCCTGGTTAGGGGTCGCCACAGCGTATCACCTGTCCGCTCATGATTGGCAGTGGAGTTTTACAGTGTCGAGTTGCCAGCCCAGCGCCCAACCTTCCACAGAAGGCACACACACACACGCACTCACACCTAGGGCCAATTTAGAGTGTCCAATCCACCTGCAGCATGTCTTTGGGATGTGGGAGGAAACCGGAGCACCTGGAGGAAACCCACGCAACCACAGGGAGGACATGCAGACTCCACACAGAAGGCACCCCAGCTGAGGATCGAACCGGAGAACCTCTTGCTGTGAGGCAACAATGCTAATCACTGCACCACCATGGCTGCCCAGGGCCCTTTAATGTGATTGTGAAAAAACGTGACTCATGGACACATTAGCTGCAATGAGGAAATGCATTATTATTACTGGCTGATTTGCATGTCTCTGAATAACTCTGTTATTACTGCAAGCCCTAATATGCACTTTGCTGAAATAATTACTGCTTGTGGCTCATGCATCATGTTGTCATAGCCACCCCCAGTCACTTTTCCCCACATATGCAAACATTCAAACACACACACAAACACACACACACACACACACACACACACACACACACACACACACACACACACACACACACACACACAGACATCTCCATACCTCTCAACTGTCCTTCATGTTACAGAACATCCATGATTTTACCTCTTAGAACTGCACAGTCCCTCTTCATGGACCATCACAGTCAGTCGGTAATGACAGACATTAGCATTTCATACTTATCACTCAGAATACACTTCATGATCATGAGTTAAACTAACATTTAAAGTCCCTCACTCCTACCCTCAAACTAACCCTTTACTACAACTACACACACTCTCCCTTGAGACCAGTCACACCTCTGCATAAATGTAAACACACTGCCACACACATATATATACATACACACATCCCATAACTACCTCTCCATTAAATCTCCTGATACTAACCTTTAATGAGTGAACATGGACTTTTGGTTGTGTTAATTAACATGGCTGGTGGGTTAATTTATGCAGCATTTCCAGGAGACAGGATATTACTTTTATCATATGACACTCCCCTTGAATGCCTCATTAACATGTGGTAAGTTGTAGGGACAGTCCGCTATGGAGACTCTACAGACCACATACAGTCACTGCAATACGCCTGTCTGTGAACTGGAAAGAGTTACTGACAGTGGAAAAATGGCTGTAGTAGGGCTTATGACTGACGGCAATCCTTTATGAATTTATTTTTTATTTATTTATTTTTATTTATTTTACATTTGTTTACCAGGAATGTCCAGCTGGACAAACTGTCCTTTTTCAGTGAAGGCCCGGGAGAAAATCTGCACATTAAAAACATACAGAAAGTTTACAATGGTAGTACAATTTTAGTTACAGAGAAGGATAAGAAGTTTGATAAGCTACAGAGATATAGATCAAGCAGATCACATTATATCATTTCAGTAAAACATTTTTCAGTGTTCATGGATTACAGTGCAAAGTGTAATAACAATCTTAGACAAATATTACAGTGCATAGTATAACATCCATATTACACAAGATTTTGATGGAACACAATTAAGGTAGAAGTTCAGAGGTATTGTATATTCTGAAGTAATCTATACCTGATCATGAGAAGCTGGTTAGATAAAGGATATATTTTCTGACCTTGAACTAGAACAGGAGTGGAATTGAAGAACTCAGTTGCTTCCTCTAGAGGTATTAACTTGAGAGGTGACCAGTTGCAGTGTTTTATAGTGGATATGAAGTCAGTAGAGAAGAAATTTCTTTTATTATGAATCTGGTAATATTATTGAGTTTAGATGGATTAATGCGATGTCTGAATAAATGGGTTGGATAGTGGTCACTAAGGGTATCTGGGAGACACCCAGAGTGTAAATAGGGTATGGGTCTGTTAGCTAGCATCCAGTCCAGTATAGACTGCCTCTTAGATGTTTTGTCAACTCTGGTAGGACATTTAATTATCTGAGAGAACCTATGAAGATTTTTGTGGTTCATTGGCAAAAAAAATCACATGTATACTAATCTATATCGAAATCATCCCTTATGATGGTTTCTTGTGGGAAAGCGTTTGATGTCCACTGGAGAATTTGTTCTACTGTGGTGAGATTGCTACCAAGAGAAATGTAAGTTGCTACTATGTTTAGGTGTTTTCTTCAGCTAATTATTAGTTTCAATCCCAGAGAAAGTCCTTCAAATAACCCCTCAAAAATGACTTGGTTCCTGCTATGGACATAGATTATTTTCACTGAGTTTAGTCCTATTCAGTGGTGTAACCTATGTGGCAAGCAGTAATTAATGGCATTAACAAGAATGTAAATGTAGAGCTGCCATATTTTAATGCAATGTTCTGGTTATTAAGTTTACCAATGCTTGGTCATTGTTTGTCAAGTAAAATATATTTTTGGATAAGTAATGCGGTACTTACTAACGTTGTTCTGATCTTTGGTTATTGGAAACATATACCGTAGGACTGGCAGCCTATCTTTCATAAGATGCCATTCACTTTGAAGGGATGGTCTAACTCACGCTTGGACATGAAACAGTGGCATAAACCTTGATTGTTATTGTTGTTTTTAAACAGACAGTGAGAACTTACGATGTTTCAGTGTCGTTTGGTTTTACATTACCTCTTACAGTTCTACACCATTACAGGTCCTTTGCATGCTCTGTACTGCTGGATAATGTTTTCATGTTTCACTGTTAAGTTATATGAATAAAGATCATGTAATTTAAAAATAAAAAAAAAAAATACTCGGTATCTATGTAACAAAACATGGCCATTACCTCTAGCATATAGCCAAAAAGGACCATTCAACCATTCAGAAAACCTACTCAGCCCATTCTCAAAGGAAAAAAAAGAATATAAAAGGATCATGGTAAACTCTTCTCCAAGTTTTAGCTCTGACTAAGGGTTCTCAACAGAGACAAAAATCCTGAAGTAAGTTCAAAACATGCCTCTTCTCTTTCAAATCCCTTCCTTAATAACAATGATTAATACACCACATCTCATGCACTGAACTTACAATGCTTTTAGTATGAATAGTGGTAGATTAAAATAGGGGCAGTTCAGGTGGCTGCTAAGGGCCCTTGACTCCAGGAGGTCCATTGCTGGCTGGTTGCATACTGCCCACAAGTGTTTTTTTTTTATTTTAAGATCTTTCCTTTTCCTTTAAGTACTTTTCTTTGAATCTGCTGCAGTGCATCATGCATACACAGCAACAGGGTGTTCACCCAATCTATTTTTAAACACTTTCTTTTCTTTAAGCTGAGCAATGGAAGGTCGTTGGACTGGTTTCATACTGTCCCAAGCTGTTTTATTTTTTAAAGTGCTTTTTTTTCTTTAAGTGCTTTGACGTAAGAGTATTGTGATGTACATAGATTGAGTTCATGGGTCAGGATGTCATGCACTAGGCAGACTATGGATTTGGAGGGAATACAGGCAGTCAGTGCAGCGTGTGTATGCACATATGTGTGTGTATTGTCAATGCCAAACTCTACCCAAGAGCATTGCCTGCTTACCAATACCCATATTTATGGAGACACAATAAAATGAAGCATTTAAGAGTATGTATTAATACAAATGATTCTATAATGGCAGATAAGGACATGTGGTAAGAGACTAAAAACATAATACAAAATCTGAGAAAGTAGATGTTCTTGTTTATGGATATGGATAAAGATACAAGCAGGGAAAATGTTTAATCCCTTTAGCTTTATATACAAATCAGGCAGATTTTTATCAACAAGAGGAGAAGTTGTGGGCAGTAATTAATACAGAGTTGAAGGATTTTATTCGGGAGGAGAAGAGGGCAAGATTAAAGTGGGATAAGATGAGCCTTCCAAAAGAACAAGGAGGTTTAGGATTACCTGATTTGATGGGATATTTTAGAGCTACACAGGTAAGGCTCATATACCTAACACAAACAGGAAGCTCGAGTCGGGGATTCAAGAAATAAGAAGACAATGGGATTTTAGATGATGCGGATCCTTAAGGAGAATAACAATAACCACACAGGATATTACATCCATAAAGTAGCAGAGAGGGTTCTAGGAACCAAGCCAGCACAAGAAAGGAGAAAGGAGTTTCTGCTGATAGGAATGACTGCAATTAGGGGTCCACAGAAATAGACAGAATTTACTGGAGAAAACTGGCAAAGGAACTAAGTTACTGGGAGCAAATAACCAGAGAGGGAAAGGTAATAGAATGGGAACAGGCCAAGGAGACATTGGGACTGCAGGCTAGTGACTGCCTTCCCTATCAGGCACCAATATCAGAATATAGGCAAACAGAAAAGGATAAGGTTATCCTAAGTGAAAGACCTGCTATGGTAGAGTTTTTAGTTGAATCTAGAACTGGAGTTGCTGTTAAATAAGGGATAATTAATAGGCCATATAAAACATTGCATGATAACTGAATCCCTCAGAGGAGGTTAAAAAGGACTGGGAAGACAACATATTCAAAAGGAAACAATGGAAGGACATATCTCCCAAATATATAACAAAGTTTAGGAGATTTAGGATTTTTGCTTGGAAGTGTTTTCCTACGTATTGTTATACCCAAAGCAGACTCCAAAGAATTTTTCCTAAGGCAGATAACAAATGTTGGAGGTGTGATTGGGGAAAAGAGGTAACCAGGAGCATATGATTTGGGAGTGTAATGAGTTGGCAGACTTTAAAATATCCCTAAAGAGTACTTTGTCAGAAATACTGGGTGAGCAAATCAATGTAACTAAGGAAATTATATTCTTGAGTTGGGATACAGGATTTGAATTGCCTAGGCACAGAAACACCTTGTTAAGTTTAATTCTGGTGGCTGCCAAAAAAGCAATTACTAGAAAATGGAAATCAAAGTCTAAACCAACTTTACTAGACGTAGTGAATATAGAAACAGAGATAAAAGAACTAGAAGTAGGACCTTTAGAAAAAGGTAGGAGCAAATTACATCGGAAAAATGGAAATTGTGGGAACAAAACATGCAGAATAATGTTTTGGGGGAGGAGTGTGGTTTAAGGGAAGGTATGGCTTGAGCAGTTTATGTAACATTGGATTGATGATAATTGTATAAAATTATGTATGTGATGTGTAATGTTTTTAACTGTGAAAATGTTAACATGGTTTGTTTTCTTTTATATAAATATACGTTTACCAGTGTGTTAAGTGATAATTCAATAAGGGTGATAAAAGAGAGCACTGCCTGGTTAAATGATTTGCTCAGAGTCCCAAAGTAGGCAACTTGAGGTATAAGGACTTAAACCCTGTACCCTTAACAACAGAAAGATGTTTATTAATAACTTAGTCCTCTGCACTAACTGCAGGGCC
Organism: Protopterus annectens; assembly: GCF_019279795.1. Lineage (NCBI taxonomy): Eukaryota > Metazoa > Chordata > Ceratodontiformes > Protopteridae > Protopterus > Protopterus annectens. Next base: position 1,835,842,973 of record NC_056732.1, on the reverse strand, counting down.
TCTACTAATATCTTCATTTTCTATGAATTATTATTAAAAGTTTATAGTTCTTGTTATTGAAAATGCAGGTCCATCTATTACCTCTTGTTCTATTAACTTTTCAAGTGAACTAGAGATGCTGGTACATAAGGTTCTCAGCTGTTAATAAACTGCATCCTGTAGTAAAATGCACTGGGTTTAAATCCTTCAACCTCCATTTCCCTACTCTGTGCCTTTGAGGAAGCCATTTAATCAGACATTGACTTTGAGCAAGCCATTTAACCAGACAGTGCTCCCGAATCACCCCTGAAAAGGACTGCATGGTGTAGTTCTGGAGACAGAGAGCTGCAAAATGTTTCTGGCTATTATTTTTTTGAATTTATTCATACACTTGATTTCAAACAGATATATGAGGCAGAAGCATGGCTGGTTCAACCAGTGTCCTGTGCCAGTACCAATAACTAGTGCCCCGCACCCTCAAAGACATAAAAAAGGATTTCTGCATAACTGCAGGGTGACAATTGGCTGGCTTCCTGCAGACAAGTACCCAATCATTGCCCCCCCACCAAGCTCATCAAGCAACGAGCACAGAAAAAACAAACATCTGCTTCTTCCACTGTAACACCAGTCAGGTGGCCAGATTAGCAACACACACACGCATACCCGTCCCTCCCAGTTTATGCGTCCCATGCCCAACACTTACTTCCTCTCACTTTAGTAAAAAAAAACGTTTTTTCTTTTAAACTGTATCAAACTGCTTATTACAAATGTCTCCCTTGTCCCCAATGACTGTGATTGGTAGAGGCTGACAGTAAATATTCCATAACTAAAATACACCCCGCCCCCAAAACTCCTAGCAACCTCCTAACATGCCCCTCCATACATATGCCCACGGTACATGGGGACACAAATGGCTTAGGTTGTGCAGCTAGGCTTATAAAGACCCTGGTGGTCATTAGCCTAGAATGTATCTATGAACTTAGGTAGCATGCAGTTTATACCCTGCATGGAGTGCTGCAGCACTCATTTTTTTCTTTTACTTTTAAACTGTAGCAAACTACTTGCTACATGAAGTTTTGTCCAAACACAGAGCCCTACAGCATTCATGTTTGACTGTAAATGCAATGTTTTGCCATAAAGAACGATCAGGAAACGGGATGATGGATTACATGCTGATTGTGCCCCCTAGCACTTTGTGCCTGAAGCAGTTCTCCCTTCACCCCACCCTAGATATGATACTGATCTAAGCTGTTAGTCATACAAGGGGCAATAACCGATGATCATGTTTATGTGTATAAATACTTGACTTCTACATCCCAGAGTAGTTACGGTATAAAGAAAGGAATTGATTGTAATTAACAGAAGTGTCATGATATGACCCATGTTCTTTGGGTACAATCCTTGGTTTCCTTGTTCTGTTGACAGTTTGACAGTGTGCTTATTATATGACTGTGAAGGGAAGGGAGGGTTGACATAATGGTTAAGATCTTCACTTCACACGTACATGCTACAAGGTTTCATTATGACTGCTGTTTATTGGCTAGACTTGTAATAATTGGGTGGCACAGTGGTGCAGCAGTTAACGTTGTCGCCTCACAGCAAGAGGTTTACCGGTTCGATTCTCGGCTGGGGTGCCTTCTGTGTGGAGTTTGCATGTTCTCCCTGTGTTCGCGTGGGTTTCCTCCAGGTACTCCAGTTTCCTCCCACATTCCAAAGACATGCATCTGGAGCGTTTCTCCCCGGGCCTCCGCTGAAAACAGGCTCTGTGGAACCTAGTCGGACATTCCCGGTCAACAAATGTTAAATAATAAAATAAATAAAATAAAATCTGCATACTGATTGCCTGGCATAAATTCTAGGAGAATGCTGGGTATAAACATATTTTCCTATACAAATTAGCTTAAAGCCTTATCTCTATACTCTGTCTCCTACAGGCTACGTAGAAGCAATCTATGACTGGCATACAAGGTGTCGTCTGATCCAGTGCTGATGGAACTTTTGCACATCCACAAAATGAACAGCATCAGAACCACTAGATCCAATGATTTAAATTTTGCTTGTGACATAAATAAGACATCTTGGTGATACAGATATGTATTCAGATGATCTCTATGCACTGGAACAGGATCCCATCCATGTGAAGCACAGTTCATCCCAAACCTATTTAAGCGTAACCTTGACCAATGAATGGGAAATTGCAAATTTACCCCTGATATGGACTCCATGTCTCTGATAGACAGGGCAGACAGTAATGCTTAAACTAACATACCCCCCACATAACATCTACAAAATTCCTAACATACCCCTCCTAATAGACACTCATGATACATAGGAACACAACTGGATTGATTTGCACGGCTAGGCTTACAAAGGCCTTGGTGGCCATTAGCCTAGCATATAACTATGAATCTATGAACCTATGAACTTGACAGCATGAAGTCTATGAGTTCATTGTTAATATTTATACTTTGAATAAGTTTTTAATTTAGCTTGTTTTTTACAGGCTTGTGTTGTGAAATACACTTTATTAGGCTACAGCAGTTTGTCTGGTTCTTGGTGCAGATGAATAAGGCTATGAGCTGTTAATAAGCTGCTTCCTGTAGTGCAGGGTTTGGTTCTCTCAGCCTTCAACTGTCTGCTGTGTGACTCTGACCAAGTCCAGTCACCAGGCAGTGCTCCTTGGTTGTCCTTGAAATGGGACACTTGGGTCCAATAGGAAGTCCTAGGCTGTTAGCAAATGCATTACACATTTGTTTTATGAAATCCAGCACCTTTCGCAGAGCCGCTAATTAGTGCATCAAGAGATGCAGTGGTGGTACGGCGGTAGCATTGTTACCTCACAGCAAGAGGTTCTCCCGTTCGATTCTCAGCTGGGCTTGAGAGTGCCTTCTGTGTGGAGTCTGCATGTCCTCTCCGCAGTTGGGTAGCGTTCGAAAGACACGCGTGCATAAATGGACGTGTCTTCGTTGAATGTTGAGCATCGAGCTTGCACCTCGGCGTTTTGTAAAAATTTACTGCCAATCATTAGCGGACTGGAGTTCCGTTGTGGCAACCCCTTACCGGGAAAAGCCGAAAGAGAAACAACAACAACTATATGCTGTTTGAGTACGAATGGCAATTAGTCTCTAATAGTTTAATAGGTCCCCAAATGAATTTTCACTAATTGTGAGTTTCAAGGAAAGAGACACTTATTGTTTCTTATGCTAAGTCTGTTATTTATGCAAAAGTGTTTGGTTTGGACTGTCAATGTTTGTGCTGTAAAATCTGAAATACATGTTTTAAATGAAATCCAAATCTCTGTGATAATTGTAAAAGTAAAACAAATAGTATGTACACTGACAGGTTTGAACAGTGTTTTACAGTAACTGGGAAAAGACAGACAAGTAATGGGATATAGTTGGCAGGGCAAGGTCCTGGTTCATTATCCTGCAGAGGGCTCCATTCAACAGCCATTCAGGTAGGTCAGACCTGTACTGAGTGATATCAGACAGAATAGCTATTCTTGATGAAAGGAGATGTGGAAGTCAAAAAGAGATGTAAACGTCCTGCAAACATGTAAGCTCCTACCCCACCTCTAAAAAATATTTCTAATTTTTGTATGACCTGTGGATTGTTAAACAAAAGATGCTGCAACATACAAATTGTCTTTAATAGTTTTGCTTTATTTACTGTACTAAAGAATGAATTAATGCATTAATAGGTCAGGATTATGTAATATAGTCTACACGTAGGATCAGAGGATCATAGAAGATTATTAGGCTATCAACCCAGAGGTCATTATAAGCCTAGCCATTTCAATCCAATGTAATACCATAGAGGTACTAGTCAATACCCAAAACTGCATTTAGTGATGACTGCCCATGTCCAGGAGGGTTGTGGGCGCTAACCCTGGTAAGAATTTATGGTGCCCCATCTACTCATCCAGGTTCCTCTTGAACAGTGTCATAGAGGTGCTCTGTTTCACATGAATTGGTAGCATATTCCAAAGATGTGGTAGTCGCTGTGAGATAAATCTGTTCCTCCAGCATGTTCTATTTAAGTCGCAGGCCATATTTAAGTCCCTGGAATGGGTGACCCTAGATTCATTTGATTTACGGGTATGCTGTAAGTTCATTAGGTATGGGTCTTGGGTTGCTCTGAAGGCCAGGCATAAGTCTCCCCTAAGAAGTCTATATGATACAGAGTATAGTGACAGGGACTTTAGTCAGTCTGTGTAAGGCACATGCTGGAGCCCCTTGATCTTCTTTGTTAGAAACCTCTGAGGTCTCTCTAATTGCTGTAGGTGCTTAGTACAGTACATACCGAATGGGGTGTTGTACTCAATTATGGGATGGATAAGTGCAGAGCATGGGGTTATAACTTCTTTTTTTTCTCGAGGTGATGCCTTTACTAATCAAGTGAGCTATGTGGAAAGCTTTCCTTACAATGGTAAACACATGGTGGTCGAAGTTAAGGTCACGGTCAACCTGTGAGCCCAGGTCCCTTACCACTTTATGGGTACTTAGGGTATTGTTATTGATTTGATAGTGTGAAGGGGCATTGTTTATTCCAAAGAGAATGATGATACATTTTTTTGCATTAAGTTTGAGACTGTGACTAATACACCAGTCGTCAGTCTGTGTGAGACAATCCTGGAGTACATTGACGTCATTTAAGGATTCAATGATTGCACATAGTTTGCAGTCATCTGCAAACTTGGTTGGCCACAACCCTTTAGTTTTGACTTGAACTTCTGAGAAGTGTATACCAAACAGTAGGGTGCCGAGCACTGACCCCTGTGGCACCTCGCTGGTAACAGGTCTGCTGGTTGATGTGGAGTCACTAACTTTGATAGTGTGTGTCCAGTTTGTAAACCAGTTGGCAACCCATCTTACAACGAAGGAGTTTACATTCAGTTTGCTAAGTTTATCACTAATGCCTGAATGTGGGATTGTGTCAAAAGCCTTTGCCAAGTCGAGGTATGCTGTGTGCACAGATCTGCCCTCATCAATGGCCTTGGTTACACTTTCAAAGAAATCCTCCAGACTTAACAGGATGGCTCCACCCTTCACAAAGCCGAAATGGGTAGGATCCAGGGTTTGGAGGTTACCTATGTCTTTATTTATGAGGTCCATAATGATATGTTCCATGGCTTTACAGATGAGGCTAGTCAGGCTTATGGGTCTGTAACTCCCCGGGTCTGTTGCTAGGCCACCTTTGTGGAGGGGAATAACTGTAGCTGTTCTCCATTCCACAGGAACAAAGCATGTGGTTAGGTTATGATTGAAAACTGTACTTAGTGATGATGCTAGTTCATGTTTAACCTGTTTAGAAGACAGCCTGGGATGTCATCTGTCCCAGTGATGCCATGTTCTTTGCTTTGGACAGGGCTTTGAGGGCCAGCTTTTCAGATATGTAAGGTGATGGGTAAGTTTGGGGGAGGGGTTGTGGTAAGTTAGGAGGAGATAACGGAGTGAAATTTTCACCAAAGCTATCCACTACAGTTTAGCTATCTCTGTGGGGTCAGTGTGTGTGAAACCATTGCCCACCAGTTTTGCACATGCTTGGGTCGTACCCTTTAGGTTACATACATAGCTGTAAAAGGCATTATGGTTATCCTTGGCGGTATTTGCTAGGCTTCTCTCAAAGGAGCATTTGGAGGATTTGACAAATTGTTTTATTTGCCTGCTAAGGTTGTTGAAGATGCTTTTCCATTGTTGGGTCCTTGTCTATATTTTCTTGGACAGCAACATTTTGCACTTATTGTAGAGTTTGTTGATGCTAGAAATCCACCACGGCAGCTTGATTTTACTTGGGGCTCTGGCTTTGATTCTGTCTGGTACAGTTGAGTTTATACACTTATGCAAGTGATTGTACTGGGCTTTAGTGTAAGCTTTGGCATAGTTGCCACTTTCAGCTTGGGGTGGGTCTTGGAATGCATTTATACCTTCAACTAGGAGGGTATAGTTTGCCTTGGTGAAGTATTTTAGTCTGATTTCACCCTTTTTGAGTTCTGGTGTTAGTGTCAGTTCAAAGATGACTGGTTTTAACTAGTGAGAATCCAAAAGTTGCAGCAGTACACCTGTTTGAGATGTTGGTGAGGACTAGATTTAGAATGTTTGTTCCTCTTGTTGGAGTATGGACAATTTGCTCTAGGTTATTTTAATTCACAAAGTCAAGGAATTTTGTGCTAGCAAGTACAGGCTAGAGTAGGTTTCCCAATTGATGGTGGGATAATTGAAATCCCCCATAACCAGTTTGTTCGGTGAAATCTGGATTGTCTTCAGTTTGATCAAGTAGGCTTCATGGCTGTCATGACACATGGAGGGGGAGCTATAACTGGCTTGGACTTGAATGGGGGTCTTACCCACCATAACTTGGACCTGAAGTAACTCCATGGAGTTGTCCAGTCTAACTAGACATGAGGTGAATTTATCTCTAATATAGATTGAATCACTGCCTCCTTTGGTTTTCACACGTTCATTTTGCGGACTAAAGTTGTGGAAGGCATTGTAGCCTTGTAGGTCCTGGGTACTCTCTGAGGCCTTAAACTAGGTTTCTGTGACTACACAGACATCTACATCTTCTAGTGATAAAAATGCTTCCAGTGAGTGCAATTTTTGGTTTAAGCTCGTAGCATTTAGCAGCATGACCCTTATTTTGCTCTGATTAGTTAATTTCATGTCAGTAATGTTGTTTTCAAGATCTTACCTAAAAAAGGCACTATGGGGGAGACAAGAGCCTTTCCCAGCAGCCAAAAGCTTAGGGGTGCCAGGTGCAAACCATTTTTGGCAAAGCAGAGAGGTTTGTTGACCATGGTTTGCCAGGCAGACAGGAACTGCATCCCCTTGGAATGACACCAAAAGGTAAGCCAATTACTGAAATCAATAATTTTTTGTTTATACCGTGGCATCATTTGAGGTGAGGGTAGTATGCTGCTCAAGGCTAGGGACATACCTGTCTGGGGCACATACTCAAAGAGCTTGACCATGTCTCTCTTCATATAGTCCAGTGAGGTATATCTCAGCTCATTCACATCAACATGAACTATGACAGAGTCACAGCGATACTTCTTGCTGAGAGACCTGAGTGCATGCATAAGTTGGCGAATCCTGGCACCAGACAGGCAGCTGACAGTGACTTTCTCTTTGTCCAACCTGGTGAGTGGGACATCCATGTGCATTTTAGTAACATATTTTTGCAGTACCTTCTTTAGAGCCTCTAGCACCTTTAAAGGGGATGACATTTGTCAGGTCAAAGAGTCTGCATTATTTGGAGTGATGATCCAAACCATCTGACATTCTGATCAGAACCATTTGATATTTAACATCCATTATGGAGTCATTGCTACATATTACTGTGATGCAGTCTTCTCTACAACATCAGACTGTAAAGGATTTCTACAATAAGTTAGAAACTGTTACTCTGTTTGGCAACTGGTGCAGAGGACTAAAGCTCCAACTTGTTTCAGAGCTGCTTCCTGTGCCAGGGATGGATGGCTTGAATCTTTTCACCTTCAACTTACTGTGTGACCTTCAGCAAGTCACTCAACCAGGAAGTGTTTAGGGATAAGACTCCCTAATTGTCTTCTGGACTGCATGCTTAGCAATTAAATAACTATGAATCTGTCATCTTTTTTTCCTAGTCATTCCCCAATGCATATCTGATATATTTTGGAAAAGTTATGGCAATATCACCAACATATCATTTATTCAATGCAACACAGACCATTTATTCTTTAAGGAGAGCAGGCACTGCATTTGTAGATGAAGCAATGAAATTAATGTTGTTTGCCAGCAGTAACATCTACATTAGTAATAGTTCACTTCAAAGTAGAATTATTCAGATGACTTTTACTTCTGTCTGTGAAGATTGTGTATATTGACTTAGCATATGTTATCAGATCATTCATATTTTTATCCTCTCATCATAAATACTCTTCTGTTTAAACTGTGCTACACATGGCTGGATTTCATGATGACATGCCAGTGATCTTAATACGATTCCATGTAGTTCATCTAAAGCTACAAATAAAGTACTTGTAATTAATTTCTTCATAACAATAAGAAGTGTACATAGTCAACAAAGTGGCTACAACTGCTGGTGGAGATGTGGGAGCATCTGTGCATGAAATATTTTACGTGTTTATCTATTAATTTGTAAACAGTCTTTAATCTGGCTTTGCAGGACTAGTGCGCATAATGGGTGAATTAAGTCGAAAGATTTTACTCAGACTACTGTGTTTTGTGTGAAAAACGTAAACTGTGTTATTTGGTTCATTATTGTTGTTAATTTTTGACACAAGCATCTGAGAAGGATGCAGTCAATAATGTAGCTGTAATTGTTGGGTTTGGGTGAATGTCTGTGGATAAAATGACTGACCCTGCTGAGTTGATAAAGTTAAACAGTTATTAGTTTCTTTTTACAGGACTAGTATGTATTTATGTACAGCAAATTGGAATACATTACTGTGGCCATTTTCTTCTCACTCAGACATGGTGTGATGTGTGGTCAGTTAATAAAGTGGTAGTAAATGATGACTACAGATACTGGTGAATTGTAATGACAGCAGTTTGACTAAACTTTTATGGTTTAAATGTTCAGAAATGGGTGTTAGTGTCATTATTGGTTAATACATTTTGTTTCACTGTTTAATGGAAAAACATATTCAAAATTACAAATGTAAAACACACACTAACAGATATTATTGTATTAAAACAATAAATATAATTTATGTCAATTGGGAATGTGAATCCAAAAGAACACACGCATTATGCATGGTCCTAAAAATGTGAGCAGGTAGACCATGGTTAGAAAACAGTCAGGGGTTCAAGGTACAGTTAATCCACAACTGTGTATGAATCATGGATAGTAGCTAAACCTCTCAAATATGCATCTTGAACCTTAGTTTCCATTGCTTTATCAAGGTGGAGACATTTTCATCTCTTTTCACACCTACTGTGGAATTCTTTTTGCAATTGAAAAGATTTGTTCTATCTGAAGTTTAAAGGGATTAATGAATTCTAACACATAGCTAGGAATTATGAACTCAAGCTCATAGTAAGACACTTAAAAACAGAATACTATGGCTTTCCTTACTATATAATATAACAATTTTCTTTTTTTTTTTGAAAATACAATTATTTTTACAGTGCAACTCCTTCAAAAGCAAAATGGCTTTCAGTTAAACAAAGGTGCATCCTAATCTTATACTCCCTATTCTATAGGTTCATAGGTTCATAGATTAGTACTAAGCTAACTGCCCTTGCGAGCCATTTTAAGCCTAGCCAATCATCCCAACATACTGGAAAATATTAAGATACAACCAAACACCCTAATACTGGGTGATTTCAACTACCCTGTCATTAATTGGGAAAACTACTCAGGTACCAACTCCTTTTCCCAACGTTTCTTGGAATTCATAAATTCCAGTGCCCTGGATCAACTAATCCATTGTCCCACCAGGGGCTCCAATATCCTAGACCTGGTCATTACCAACATGGGAGATAGATGCTCCACACCAGTGGTCACCCCTCATTGGTCAGGTGTGACCATAAGCAAATCACCCTTGACATCCACAACCCACCCCCACCCCCCAGTAAGGAAACCTCCTTAAAAAACTTCTCCAAAGCCAACTTCAAGCTACTGAAGTCAGAAGTGACAAACTTCACAACACCCACGCAGACAGGATCTGGAAGTTTGACTGCAGAATCCTGCTAAGGCGCTGTATGAGCACATCCACTTGTGCATGAATCATGCCATCCCAAATAGAACCAAGATGCTCTTCTCCAAAAAAAGCAAGACAATCTGGTGGTCCCTTGCTATAAACAAACTATACAACAGAAGGAAGAAACTGTTGCAAACAAGAGGAAAATCCCAGGATGCAAAAAACTCACTCACCAGCATCAGTATGAAGCTGAGATCCCTCATAAAATCCTCAAAAGCTAGTTATGAAAATAAAATTGCCACAGATTCCAAAGACAACCGCAAGGCATTCTATAGTTATGTCAAGAATCTAAATGGCAATGCTCAGATCTGCTCTGAGCTACAACAGAATGGTACTAAATATTCTGATCCCAAGGATATTGCCAATATCCTGGCAGATCGATTTAGTGCCACCTTCACCCCCCTCTCACCCCCTAAAGGGCCCATCTCAATACCAAACATTTGCCAAATTCCGATAATCATGGCCACACAGGTAGAAACCGCACTCTCCAAAGCTAAGAATACAGCATCCATGGGACCAGATGACATCCCAGGCTGTGTACTACATGAACTACAAAATGAACTGGTACCTCACCTAAGTGTCATGTTTAATCATAGCCTCACCTCAGGCTTCGTGCCCACTGAGTGGCACACAGCTACCGTTATCCTGGTCCACAAGGGAGGATCCGCCTTGGATCCCGGGAACTACCACCCCATCAGTCTGACAAGCCTGATCTGCAAGGGCATGGAACGCATTATCATGGAACTTATAAACAAAGACATTGGCAACCTTCAAACACTGGATCCCACCCAGTTTGGGTTTGTGAAGGGCCGATCTTTTCTCTTGGATCTGATTGACTTCTTCAAATCAGTCTCCAGAGCTGTGGACGAGGGTAAGGCGGTCCACACAGCCTATCTGGACCTCGCCAAGGCCTTCGACACCATCCCCCACTCTGGAATCATAGATAAACTTACTAAGCTGGGCATAAATCCCTACGTCACTCGATGGGTTGCCAACTGGCTTACTGACAGAACCCAGACTGTAAAAGTAGCCGACTCCAAATCCAGCTCCAGACAAGTGACAAGTGGAGTACCTCAGGGTTCAGTCCTGGGACCACTCTTGTTTGGCATCTACTTCTCTGAAGTACAGGCCAACACTAAGGGACTCTGGCTAACAAAGTTTGCAGATGACTGCAAACTGGGAGCCATTATTGAATCCTAAAATGATGTGGATGTTCTACAAAAGGGCCTTACAGAAACAGATGCCTGGTGCCAGAGCCATGGGCTCAAGCTTAATGCCAAGAAATGTATAGTTATCCCCTTTGGAAAAAAACATGTACCCATGAATTACCACATAGGTGGCAGGACACTAAATATCGAAAGTGTGATGAGAGACTTAGGGACACAGGTGGAGAGTGGTCTCACTTTCGATAACCACATCGCCACAACAGTCAGGAAATCCTTCTATGTGGCACACCTCATCACTAAGGGCTTTTCATCCAGAAAAAAGGAGGTCATTGTCCCACTGTACTCATCCCTCATTAGACCCATTATAGAGTATAATGCCCCGTTTGGTATGTACCTCATAAGACATCTTCAACAGCTGGAAAGGCCACAGAAATACCTCACTAAAAGAATCACAGGCCTAAAGCAGATGCCATATGCTGACTGGCTAAAAAAACTCCAGCTATACTCTGTGGCATATCGTCTACTCAGAGGTGATCTCTGCTTAACATACAAGACCATGTCAAACCCTGAGCTGTTGGACATGCTCCACTTAAAGAAATCCCAATCCCTCAGAGCCACACGCTTCAGGGATCTAAACCTTGTCATCACAATGAACAAAACATGCTGGAGGGATAGGTTCCTGACCCAGAGACTCCCCATACTCTGGAATAGACTGCCCTTACATGTCAAGCAGAGCGCCTCATTGGCCCTCTTCAAAAGGAACCTTGATGATTGGATGGGAGATAGGAAATTTACCTCAGGGATCATGTCAGTCGCCCTGCTAGACAGGGGCCCAGAAAAGTAAATATTGTGGGAAGAAATATCCAGGGAATTGTTATGGCTAGGCTTGCATAGACCCTAGGGCCAATAGCCTAGTACCAACCTATGAACTTTGTGAGACTCAAACCCTGCACCTTGTGTTTGTAAGGCACCTTAACCAATTAGGCCACCCTCCCAACCAAGCCTATAAAGTCTTAAGCCTACAGATCTTCTGCTTTTTCACTAATAGATTAACTAAAAAATAAATATCTAACACTTAAAATCTCAATCCCATGAAACCACCTCCATACTTACCCCTAGAAATAGATTTCACAGAACTGATCACAATTTATTTACACTGGCCCTCTACATATGGGAATACCTCACATATGCAGGGATCATGCCTTATATTTATTTATCCTCTGTTGACCAGGTTAGCCCACTAGGCTAGCAGTCTCTTTTCAGGGGAGACCTGAGGTGGTATTCATACTACTAGGGAAATTTGGCCAAGTAAATCAGAGAACTTCTCCTACTCTTTTCAATAGGTGTTGTGCTGAAGCTGGTAGTTAAAATGGAAGGAAAAAAGTGTTCTATAAATACACAACGTTTCAAATTAATACTCAATACTGTAGTGGAAGAAATTCTAAACCACAGGACATCATCAATAGCATACAAATCAATATTGCTGCAACTTCAAATCCATAGCAAATAAAGCCACCACTATACTAGACTCTGTGAGCAACTCCCACCATATCTTATGATCATACTGAAGTAGCTCTGAGCACAACCTAGACAATTGTTTCATGGGCCCTAATAACATCCCAAGAAGTATCCACAGTGTTGTAGAAAATATAGTTACTTCATCTTATAATTTAATAACATCTCTCTACAGGGTTTGCCCATAGCCATTAGCAGGGGACCACTATCCATATGCAAGAATTGAATTCTTGCTCTAGGAACTAAAGAATCATCAGTGTTACCAGTATCATGAGTAAAATTATGGAGAGGATTAGGGAAGTTATTTAGACAGACAAAAGTGGCCTTCTGTTCCTATTATGCAATATCTTATCATTACAAGATAATATATCACTGGACAGGATGGCACATCAATGAATGCACACACATACCAAAGTTGTTCAAGTGGACTTTTATCCAAAAGGGGTCCTCTCTATCTTTAGATATCAGGCCCAGCACTTTTTAACTACTCACTCCCAGCTACCACTAGCCTTCCAGTTTATTATTATCCATAGGTTGACCTTGCACAACATCAACACGAAAGCTACATTCCTGTTCCTTTCGCACCACTTCCCAACTATGACACCCCAAAATGCATAGCTTGTATTACATTTCCATCTTGTCCATTTCCATGTTTCTCTACAAGGGTATCAAGCTCAGTGTAGTGGCTACACCACAGTTGTGAGTGCTACCATTAAAGCAGTTGTGTGCACAAGGCACTTGGGGAGCAATGTGATGGTATACAGACTAAGGCTCCTAATTTCAGCTTAGATATTAGAAAGTCTACATTCACATAAGTACACATAAAACAAAATTAATCCCTGTCCATATTCAACTGCAACTTCGATCTATGGGTAGTAAGCAGAAAATTTACCCCAGGACTGCCCTCTGTACTACTAATGGACAGAGGCATCTCCTAAATACTTTATTCCATGCATGGGTCCACTCAAATTATCTACGGTATGATCCCAGTTGTTCTTCTTAGGCTCCACTCAAATTATCTGTGGTATGATCCCAGTTGTTCTTATTAGGCTCCACTCAAATTATCTACGGTATGATCCCAGTTGTTCTTATTGGGGTAATATGTAATCATTGTCCATATGATTGGTAAGGCCAGTCTAGCACTTAATGGGATAAGATAATTCAAACACCAAAGGGGAAATTGGCTAGCTTAAAATGGTACACAATGGCAGCTAGTCTAGTACTTACCTAGGAACCTATGAAGGTAATTTTTCATGGAAAGAGTACTAGATAATTACAACAGGTTAACACAGAGAATTAACTATATGATCACAGAGTCTTACAGGAAGGACTGTGATGGCTAGTACACCAACAACAGAAACACAAGAGAAGCAAAAGAAAGATTCTAGTTATATAAGTTGGGCAGGCTACATGGAAAGCATATCAGGTTCTGCAATCACATCTATGTAACATTATGTAATATAAAGGAGAGGGAGAAACAATGAGCTGGTCCCCGAATTCTACAAGAAATAAGAAAGGGGAAATTGTGCCAAGTATAACTCAGTGCTAAAAAATGCATTATCATCCCCTTCGGTAAAAACAATATCCCTGCATACTTTCATATAAATAACAATACCCTAAGTAACAAGTCAGTAGTGAGAGACTTGGGAATGCAAGTTGACTGTAGCCTAAACTTTGACCACCATGTCTCTACTGTGGTAAGGAGGGAATTCTATGTCACAAGGGTTGGGAGGGTGGCCTAATGGTTAAGGTGTTTGCCTTATAAACACAAGGTGCAGGGTTTGAGTCTCACAAGGGATAATTGGCTAGGCTTAAAATGGCTCGCAAGGGCAGTTAGCCTAGTACTAATCTATGAACCTATAATCTATGAACCTCATTAGTAAAGGCATTGCCTCAAGAGTGAAAGCAGTCATAACACCCCTGTACTCGACCCTCATCAGGCCAATAATTCAGTACAATGCTCCCTTTGGTATGTACCTTACCAGGCACCAACAGCAACTTGAAAGACCTCAGAGATTTCAAACCAAGAAAATTCAGGGTCTCCAGCACATGTCATACACTGACAGACTGAAATCACTGTCACTGTATTTAGTAGTGTACAGACTACATAGAGGAGACTTGGGCCTGGCCTACAGAGCAATCTTGGATCCAAAACTAATAGAAATGCTGCACATCCGCAAGTCAACTGGGACACAAGTCACCTGCTCCAGGGACCTTAACCTGGCTTGCAACATAAATAGGACCTGCTGGAGAGACAGATATATCTCCAGAGGTTGCCACTCCTCTGCAATAGGCTACCAATTCACACCAAACACAGCCCCTGTATGACCCTGTTTCCCATAGCCTGGATGACTGGATGGGAAACTTTAAATTCCTGTTGGGGATTTTCACCTATGACCCTCCTAGATATGGGCAGTCATTGCTAAGATCTCGAGTTTTGGCAATATCCTTTACATTGGGTTTCTCTAGCATTATATTGGGTACACACAGCTAGGTTTATAAAGACCTTTTGGTCACTAGCCCAGTAACCACCTATGAACCCATCATCTCAATCTTGTACGGCTGCTCTGCCTTCAATGCCAGGATTTCTGTACCATATAGATTGCTTTGTACACCTTACTTTTCTGCAGCAAGATTGCTCTGTCACATACCATTTCTGTCTGTCTGTGCCAGCTGGTTATTGCACTTCTGACCTGCTTAGTCAGACTTCCCTTTTCCTGAACCACTCTTCCCAGGTATTGAATCTGTTAACCTGTTCCACTATTTTCCCTTCTATCTCAGTTTTCAGCTTCTGCTGATTTTCCCTATTTGCTGTCAGGACAACTGACTTGTCAATGTTAAACATAGACAATAACATCATTGTGATAATTTTGGCAGAGAGTTTGGGAAGTTTCTTTTGCTGTTTAGTGCACAGGGAATAGGCGAGCTTTGTCCCAGGTGCACATGTGGGTGACCCCCTTCGGAAGGGAAACAGTGCAACAGAAAAGAGCTTCTGGGGCATAGACTCCAAACGAATTCATGAGTCATGATGTTTGTTAGACATTTTACAGACTGAGATGAGAATTTCTTTGTAGTCTGCAACAGAAGAAAAAATCCTTGAGAGATTCTAGGTTTAAAAAAGCCTTCACGTGCAGCTCCCAATGATGTTTGTGGCGTGAAAGATCTAGTAGTTTTATGTTTTTGATTTTTTATGGGTACTAGATGGGGCTTCCCTGTGTCATAGGTTCATAGGTAGGTACTAGGCTATTAGCCCTAGATCCTATATGAGCCTAGTCAAAAAGGTACCCTGGGTTTCGCCACCCAAGAAAATTATTTTCCTGTACCCCTGTCGAGCAGAGCCACAGAAGTGATCCCTGGGGTGAATTTCCTATTTCCCATCCAATCATCAAGATTTTTCACTCTGTTTAAGCGGCCAGTAATGCAAGTAGTCAAAAAGGTACAAATATTTTTGCATTCAGAGTGGTAATCAAGCAGTAGAAATTTTTTGAAAATGATAATAAGCTGTTAACCCCTTCCTTAACCCGTGACCCCTCTCACCCTGCACACAGCTGGTTTACACAACTGTCTTTGGGCAAGAGATTTAGGAGTATCCGCTGCAGGACAACCAGCTACTTAAACAGCTTCTACCCAACAGTACTGAGACTTATAAACTCTGATACCAGCCACCGATTATTTAGTCAGTAATCATTCACAATACATAGCTCACTGTAAAGTGTGCAATATCTTTTTTATTCTTTAACGTAGCAATATATTTTCTTATTCATGTGCAATTGCCTGTTGTTTGTCTGATGCAGACGAATAAAGAAGGAACATGTGCAGTCCTACTCTGTCGTGCTGCTATGTACAGTATTCTTCTTATGACTGTCGGGGAGCGGCTTGTTTGTTTTTGTTGTTATTATTGGTTTATTTATCCTTCTGGGGTCTTGTATTGAATATATTTTTTAACTGAAATGTTATACGGTTGTTCTTATTATCCTTGCATCCTATGTAGTCTCTGGTGAGTTGATACTCGGAATTTAATTTAGGCTGCACTTGTCTTTGTCCTAAGTGACAATAAAGTTTACTTTGACTTTGACTGACATGTCATTGTGTTTAACTTCTCATTTTACACAGATCCTTGTATGATCACAGTGTAACTAAAGGTTAGATGCTTTCATTGGGGTATAGGCCATAAAGGGACAGCATGGCAGTGCTGAGGTTCAAATGGAATCAATACCAAACTAAACATTTGTTGTTTTTATTTTTATTTATGGCTGGTGTTAGCACACACTTGGATAAGGAAGTGACAAAACTGAACGGGTTGCTTTTCAGCTACAGTGAAATGGGGCTGGTTTTGCATCGTTGGTTTCTCCCACAGATGATGTACATCTTTGGCATCAATGACATTCCAAAGAAGGCATGCATGTCACCGTGCAAAAGGCCAACAATACAGATTCTGTAGGGATTTCATAGGCCTTGTATAGAGATTAAACAGATGGTCATCAAAAGCAGTGAGGAAGGCAAACCCCAGATATTTGGCTATATGTGTAGTCATAGGATCATGGGATCATATAGTAGGTTACTAGGCTAACGGCCCCAGGGCCCTTACAAGCCTAGCCAAGTTCAAGCCATGTTCCCAAGAGTGTCTGGTTCAAGCAGGCACTAAAAATCAGCACCTATTGCTCCTGTCCAAGAGGACACAGATGGAAATCCTGGGGTGAATTTCCCGTTACCCATCCAATCGTCCAAATTGCCCTTAAAATGGGACAATGAGGGGCTTTGTTTAACATGAATAGGAAGCTTGTTCCAAAGGTGGGGCAATCTCTGTGAGACGAATCTGTCTCTCCACTTTACTCAAATGAATCTAATGCTGAAAATGTTTAACTGCACCCACACTAATATTTTACGGTTAGGAGATACTGACATAGAGGAATTACACCAGTCACTAAGAAACCCCTTATTTGGCAGGAGGGATGGTCTTGAGTTCCCAGGATCATGTGCTACATTACTGAATCAGCCTGGAAACATGGACAGCTATAGTCGAGGATGTTTTGTCACCCATTAGAGTCTTCTCCTTCCCCTCTCAGTAGCAATCAGCATTGAAGGGAACAATCCCGATGAAGACAGTGGACATGGTGTGAAGGGTATGGTCTGTTCGTGGGTTCACTTTTATATGTTCATACTAAGCTGCCAATCAGAGAGATAATCTGGACCCCAGCCTCAAGATCCCATTTCATCAGTACCCTGCGACACAGAACCATTACTACATATTTTTTTTACTTTTAAGTAATGTTTTCAAGGGCCAGAACAGGGGTGAATTTATAGTTTCCCATCCATTCATAGGTTCATAGGTTCATAGGTTGGTACTAGGCTATCAGCCCTAGGGCCTATACAAGCCTAGCCATAACAATTCCCTGGCTATTTCTTCCCACATTATTTACTTTCCTGGACCCCTGTCTAGCAGGGCGACTGACATGATCCCTGGGGTGAATTTCCTTTCTCCCATCCAATCATCAAGGTTCCTCTTGAAGAGGTCCAAAGAGGCACTCTGCTTGACATGTATGGGCAATCTATTCCAGAGTCTGGGGAGTCTCTGGGTCAGGAACCTATCCCTCCAGCATGTTTTGTTTATTGTGATGACAAGGTTTAGATTCCTGGAGCGTGTAGCTCTGAGGGATTGGGATTTCTTTAAGTGTAGCATGTCCAACAGCTCTGGGTTTGACATGGCCTTGTATGTTAAGCAGAGATCGCCTCTGAGTAGACGATATGCGACAGAGTATAGCTGGAGATTTTTAAGGCGGTCAGCGTAGGGCATCTGCTTTAGGCCTGTGATTCTTTTAGTGAGGTATTTCTGAGGCCTTTCCAGTTGTTGCAGATGTCTTGAGAGGTACATACGTACATAATGGGTCTAATGAGGGATGAGTACAATGGGACAATGACCTCCTTTTCTGGATGAAAAGCCCTTCATGATGAGGTGTGCCACATAGAAGGATTTCCTGACTGTTGTGGCGATGTGGTTATCGAAGGTGAGACCACTGTCCACCTGTGTCCCCAAGTCTCTTAGCACACTTTCTGTGTTTAGTGTACTGCCACCTATATGGTGCATTCATGCAGACTGCATTTGATGAGGGTCAGGGAACCACTTTGTTTTTGCATTTATGGAAAGTCTGTTTAATAAAACACGGATTCTTTGAGAGGGATATCCATTTCAGCAGGAGATCCTGTTTATTCTGTGGTGAAAGTTGTTTAGTTCCTTCAAGCAGGTGTTTAAAGTGTCGCTTGTTTAGAGGATGTGTAGGACATTGCATAGGACTGGATCATATGAGGCTTTGTAGTTGAGGCAAAAACCACTCCTCAATAGTCGGTAAAAATCACAAGAAGAAAGAAAGTTTTTTAAGGCATTTAATGTGGCTCTTCATTTTCTTTGTAAAGAAATACTGCCATCTGTCAAGTTGAGTCATATATTTAGATAAGTACATGCCAGAAAGGGCATTACATTCTATTATTGGTCTGATTAGGAAGGAGTACAGAGCGACAGTAACTTGACATACAAGATATAGCATGGAAATCAGTCTGGGTAAATAAAAGGGCTTCCTGAAGACAACAGACTAATTTTGGTCAAGGGATAGTTCATTAATATTGAAAATGCCCACATACCTAATACACTGTCAACTTTCAAAAGGGTGTCATTTATATGATTGAGAGATCACTCATGTCATCAGCATGAGTCTGTCCACCAGGAAGTTGGCTTCTCTAGGAGTATGAGCAGCAACCAGAATGCAGTCCAAGGACATGGTTCATATCCACAGTCTGTTCACTTTTTGATATAGGGGATAGATGTGGGTTCCCCATTGCTTGTTCATATATTATACCACACCACTGCTTTGTTATAGTGTATGGCAATCATATCTCATGCAAGAAAGTTCTGGAATGCCTGTAGAGTGAGGAGGACTTTCCTCTTGGCCAGAACACTGATGTGCAGACTGGCCTTATACTATGACAATACACCTTGGACTGTCTACCATTGATAATATACTCCACACTAGGGCTGAAGCTTTTGTGGAAATAATCATTAAGGAGTTGGGAATGGGAAAGTGGCTATCCAGGGAAAGGTTGGATTCAAGAAGCCACCAGACCAGGTGCTTCAGCCATGCCTAGGAAATCCTGATTTGATCTTTCATCAAGTCTGAGCAGTCTCTCTGTTGAGTCCTTATGACTGCAGACTCATTGTTGTTTTGAAAGAATTTGGGGATCATACTCTGAATTGGAGGAATCCTTCCCAGGGGTAGGGTAGCTTTGCAAAGAAGGGGGCCCAATGGACAGCCTGTAAAACTGAGGTCTGTACTGGTGGCATCTGAAAGTTCACATTGTTCATTGTGTTCCCTGAGGACTGAAATAGTTAAAGTAAAGAATCTAGAGCAAAAATCTGCCTCTTTAATGTCATTTAGTGAGAAGCCAGTCATCCAGATGCAGGAAGTTCATGATGCATTTCAGGCATGCCAGTGCACTTCATGAACACCCTGGGGGCTGACGTCAGTCCGAATGGAAGATCTTGGAATAGAAAATGGCTGACTGCTATCTGCAAGTGTAAGAACTTCATCAAGTCCTTGGCCGTTTTATGTGTAAGTATGCATCTTTAGATGTTAAACAGCATATCTGATCTCTTCTTGACAGGCAAGGAAGAAGACAGACTTCACTCTGACCATCTCCATCTAAAACTTTTGTTTTGGAAGAAACAGGTTGAGGATACTTAAATCAGCCTTTTTTTTTGGTACCAGAAAGAACCTGGAGCAATAAACTGTATAAAGGCACCAGAAACCAACAGGTCCACACAACAGAAAAGTTTATTCCAAGTCACAAACGAACACAAGGCACATAAATAACATTGTAAAACCAATTCCCCTTACGTTTTCGTCTTAGAAAACTTCATCAGATAGGCATATACTGTCCAGGTAATCATATAAATACCTTTCCAAATTAATATTACCCAATGGAAAGCTTTTCATCAATTAACTCTAAAATGCAATATGTATAAGTTAAAATATATAAAAGCAGTGTTGAACTGTTGTGTAAAAGGTATATCAAATGGCGTGTATGTAAATATTTTATGTCCACACTAATAAGTATTTTCCACTTAAAATCTCATAATTTAAAATGAATAAAAGTTTTAGCAAAAGTGAATGCATAAAAAACAAGTGGAATGGAATGGCACCATCTAGTGGAGAATACATAAATAAAATAACATCACAGATTAGAACAGACTGTCTAGAATGTTTATATAAATATAATGTAATATAATATAAAATATTAAAATGCGGTGTTTAAAATTTAAAATAGTAAAACACCTATGACTTCATGAATTGTTGTTGTGAAATTGTTATTTACAGTTTAGCAGATCTAAGCTTTAATACTGGTTTTAAAGATGCCATGTTGTTTAACCCTGGGTGGTTACTAGCATCCAACACTAATTGCCAGTATAACTCCCTATACTCAAGCCTAGTCTCCCAGGGTCCATCCTGCATTTTAATATTTTATATTATATTATATTATTTATATAAACATTCCAGACTGTCTGTTTTAATCTATTTATGTGATGTTATTTATGTATTCTCCACTAGATAGTACCATTTCATTCCATTTGTTTTTTATGCATTCACTTTTACTAAAACTTTTGTTTTAAATTGTGAGATTTTAAGTATTTTAAGTGGAAAATACTTATTAGTGTGGATATAAAATATTTACATACACTCCATTTGATATGCTTTTACACAACAACAGTTCAACACTGCTTTTATATATTTTGTTTAACTTATACATATTGCATTTTAGAGTTAATTGATGAATGCTTTCCATTGGGTAATTTTAATTTGGAAAGGTATTTATATAATTACCTGGACAGTATATGCCTATCTGATGAAGTTTTGTAAGACGAAAACGTTAGGGGAATTGGTTTTACAACGTTATTTATTTATGTGCCTTGTGTTTGTTTGTGACTTGGAATAAACTTTTCTGTTGTGTGGATCTGCTAGTTTCCGGTGCCTTTATACAATTTAATAGTTTTGCTTTTGGGCACTTTTACCACTTCTTTTTGGTTATTAACCTGGAGTAATAATTGGACCATTTCTGATGTGGTAGCTCCAGCTAGCTGTGTGTTTCTTTTTATTTTTTGTGGGGGGGGGGGTGGAGTGTGATACAAAACCTCTGCTGAATCATTCTATTCTAATGAGGTGGCCTTGTAGCTTAGGGGTTAGAGCACCAATCTAGTAAATGAGGAGTTATGACTTTATAGCACATCAAGGGCTCTGCCTGTCCTTTAAAATGTCTAAGGTAATTGGGGAGGTACATTTTCCTGACCTCTGTAGCAAAGTGGTTAAGGTGCTGCTTTTGTAAACTAAAGGTTTTGAATTCAAGCCTTGCTTTGACAGTGCATCTCTTTGTGTTTAGAGGGTGGGGTTGGCAAAACAGTTAAGGTGTTAAACTCATAGAGACAAAGTACAGGGTTTGATTCTCACCTTTGAGGGAAATTAGCTAGGTGTAAAATGGCCCACAAGGGCAGCTAGCCTAGTACTTACCTATGAGCCTATGATTCCTTCATAGATTCATAGAATCATATGAACCTATGAACCTATGGTAGATGGATTTGTGCTCAATATCTAGCTGTTTGGCTGGCTGCTATAAACCTACATCAACTGTATTATAAGCTGAGATAAGTACAAACTTGCAGTGCTAAAGATAGTACTGCATTTTATTTTTCTGTTTATTTGTTTCATTGAATATTGTGTTAAATATAGTGCTGCATTTTATTTTTCTGTGTATTTATTTGTTTCACTGAATATTGGGTTGGGAGGGTGGCCTAATGGTGAAGATGTTTGCCTTACAAACACAAGGTGCAGGGTTTGAATCTCACAAGGGATAACTGGCTAGGCTTAAAATGGCTCGCAAGGGCAGTTAGCCTAGTACTAACCTATGAACCTAAAAATTGTGGTCTCTGTCTCTTTGCAGCAAGTGGGGCTTATTGTTTTCACTTCATTGATATTCGGTGTTGAACTCTTAGCCTAGAGGGTTTCTCTGTGCTTATAATTTTAGTCACTTATCTGTGAATTTATTTCTGTTGAATATCTAGCTGTTTGGCTGGCTACTGTCTACCTACATCAACTGTATTACAAGCTGAGATAAGTACAAACAAACTTGCATAGATATCTGTGTTTGCCAAAGGACACTATACACATTTCTTGGAATGTGTCCTCAGGACTTGCTCCAAGATGATCTGAAAGGGGATAGTGAGCATGCTAATATGTGGGGGAAAGTTAGGGGGAATAGGGTGTAAAGTCAGAGGTAAATTTATTAGCTAATATGTTGACTATGTCCTCTGAAGGTAAGTTTGTATTGTTGTTATGTATGAACTTATTGCAGTGATGGGTATTACTTCTTCTAAGATTTCTGGCATACTTTAAAAGGTCTTGTGCCACAGGTGGCAAATTTCAGATCATAATTATCTTTGGACATTTTGATTACGCTTCTAGGTTTTTGTTTATGTTTTGAGTTCATTTTTAGTAACTGCGCTATTTAGTTTATTCTTATGGACATTGTGTCTTCCTTTTTTAGTCTGTTTACTCTAGGTTTTTACCATAGTTTTTCCTCTGAACTTAGCATTTTATTTGTATCTGATAGGGAAACTGCCCTTGGGAGTACTTAAATTTCATCTGGTCTTCAGCTAGCTGTAATAAATTTGCCCTTGAATAATTTCTGAAGATTGAAGAGTTTGATGATAAGCCAAGTTTCATCCTCATTGCAAATATAAGTGAGCGGTGGCCGGATTTGACCTGCGGTAGCATAGCTACAAGTGCAGAGTTAAATTGGTGAGGATTAGATCCAATATGTTTTGAGCCTTTAGTTGGAATGTGAACTAGCTGATGTAAGGAGCTAGCATTTATGAAATTAGGAAGCTTTGTGAATACCTACTTGTGGTTGTATAGGCTGCTCAGTTAATGGATGGAGAGTTGAAATCCTCCAGGAAATAGAATTTACTTCAATGGGAAGGGACTCCAGTTTATTTAAACATAACTCATGGGCTGTGGATGACATGGGGAGTATGGTGGGTGGCTAGAACATGGGATGTATTTTTACTGATGGTAGGTAGGATATGGAAGAGCTCAAGGTCATTGTCTTGACTTATACATTTTTGTATTCAAATATTTTATTAAATTTCCCATGAGAAATAAGAAACAGCAAATGATAACAGTATTCTATTCCTATCAATACATTCATTCAAACCATGCTTCAGTAACAGTACAAATATTTATTTTCAAGGATCAGTAAGTCCTCTAAAAAGTGCAACTTCTTATTTCAGTTTCCAGTACTGGGTAGCACTACCTTTATATAGTCATGATTTTGTTTAACTGTGTTGGTAGTTCGAGGAGATGACCTTTCCTAAAAAAAGTACTATGAGGATGCAGAAAGCCAGAAGAAGGGATGTGCAGGCCATCCTTCCCAAAGAAAAGTTGTCAGTTATTTTATCCCAGGCTGATACATCTATTGAACCCCCCTTAGAATGACACCACTGACTATGCCAAGTGTTACAGTCATTCTGGGTGATTCCCAGGCTGATACATCTATTGAAACCCCCCCCCCCTTAGAAAGACACCACTGACTACGCCAAGTGTTACAGTCATTCTTGGTGATGATAGGATGTTGCTCAAGGCTAGTTTCATACTAACCTCAGACACATATTCTGAGAGCTCTGTCATTTCTATTTACACAAGATCCAGGAAAGTGTGTCTCAAACTGTTCGCTCCCACATGTACAAAGACTAAGTTTTACATTTAGCTTGGGTGAATGGACTTGAGGGAACATGTGATATGGCAGATCCTAGTACCCGACACACACCTTTCCCTCACTTTGTCCTTGCTCAGCCTGGTCAGTGATACATCCACGTGTCTCACTATGGAGTCACCTATGACTATAACTTTACCAGCTTCGAGAGAAAAATTGCACAGGACACTAAGGATAATCACAAGGCTTCCTTTAGTTATGTTAGGAACCTGGGTGGGAATTTCCAGATATGCTCAGAATTAGTCCAAAATGACAAAAAATACACCGAACCCACAGACATTGCCAACATCCTAGCTGACAGGTTCAGTGCAAACTTCTCCTCCCCTTCCCCACCAAAAGGGCAAATATCTATCCCAGCAGAGTGCTGCCCCCCTGACATCTCAGATGCTCAGGTAAGAGCCGCCCTCTCCAAAGCAAAAAACACAGCATCAATGGGACCAGACGGTGTCCCGGGCTGTGTCCTACATGAACTCCAAGAAGAACTAAACCCAAACATAAAACTACTGTTCAATCTCAGCCTTACTACAGGATATGTACCCAAAGAGTGGTGTACAGCAACAGTGGCCCCACTCCACAAAGGTGGTGCCTCAATGGATCCTGGAAACTATCGCCCCATATGCCTGACTAGCTTGGTCTGCAAAGCTATGGAAAGGATCATCATGGACCTCATAAATAAAGATATTGGGGACCTACAGACACTGGATCCTACCCAGTTTGGCTTTTTTATGGGCAGATCCTGCCTCTTAAACCTGGTTGATTTCTTTGAAACAGTCACCAAGGCCATTGACGAGGGGAAGGTGATCCACACAGCCTACCTGGACCTTGCAAAAGCCTTCGATACAATTCCCCACTCTGGCATTATAGATAAGCTCACCAGCTTAAATATAAACCCTTATGTCACTAGATGAGTTGCAAACTGGCTCAAGGACAGAACCCACATGGTTAGAATTGCTGGAGCCATGTCAGACTCCAAACCAGTTACAAATGGCATCCCACAAGGCTCAGTCCTGGGACCGCTCTTGTTCGGTATATATTTCTCGGGGGTACAGGCTAACACGGAAGGACTGTGGCTGACCAAGTTCGCAGATGACTGCAAACTGGGCGCCATAATCCACTCTCCAGCCGACACAGGCATCCTACAAAAGGGCCTCATAGAAACAGACAACTGGTGCCAGAGCCATGGCCTCAAGCTAAACGCCAAAAAGTGTATAGTCATCCCCTTTGGCAAAAACAAAGTGCCCACAAATTACCACATAGGTGGTAATCCATTAAGTACGGAAGAAGTAATTAGGGACCTGGGGACCCAAGTTGATAGCAATCTCTCATTTGACAACCACGTGGCCAAAGTGGTTAGAAAAACATTTTATGTAGCCCACCTAATCATGAAGGGATTCACATCTAGATCAGGGGAGGTCATCGTGCCTCTTTACTCATTCCTCATCAGGCCCATAATTGAGTACAATGCCCCTTTTGGGATGTACCTTACCAGACAACTGCAGCAACTGGAAAGACCCCAAAAGTACCACACGAAGATGATCAAAGGGCTCAAACAGACGTCATATGCTGCCTGGTTAAAGAAACTCCAGCTCTACTCAGTGGCATACCACCTGCTCAGAGCCGATCTGTGCCTGACGTATAAAGCCATGTCCAACCCGGAATTAATGGACATGCTGCACCTCAGAAAATCCCAATCCCATCGAGCTACACGCTCGAGAGACTTGAACCTCAGCACTGAAATAAATAGGACATGCTGAAGGGACAGATTCATAACCCAGAGGCTCCCTTCACTATGGAATAAAATCCCAGTCCAGGTTAGGCAGAGTCCCTCATTGACTCTCTTCAAGAGGAATCTTGATGAGTGGATGGGAGATCGTAGGTTTACCCCGGGTATCACTTCTGTGTCACTGTTAGACAGAGGCACAGTATATTAACCTCGAAAAAGGGCATAGCAAAATTAATTTAAAATGGGTGGCTAAAGCCAAACATACTCTGGCTAGGCTTATAAATGCCCTAGGGCAGATAGCCTAGTATGAACCTATGAACCTAAGATGTGCTCGCCAGGCCTTGTTGCCTTAAAGGCATTGGCTTGTCAGCTGCATGAGCCACTTTTTCTCTTTTACTGTTTATTTCTGTAGATGCTGTTGGCTTGTAAGTGTGTTGTTGAATATCCTGTTTACCCAACATTCATCTAGGAAGCCTTTGAGGTTTGGGCAGGGATTTCTGAACTATCATACAGTAAGATGACATATTTGATGACTTAGGATAAATTGGGCTTGGTTGTGTGAGGTGTTATAGATGTTTGGGGGATAGAACCACCTCAGCAGCTTAGGTATAGGATGAAATGTGAGAATATGTAGGAGATTCATAAGTGTGAGGTTTGTGGATGCCTTATAAGCCAGGCACAGGTCACCCCTCAGAAAATCTATGAGAGACTGAGCAGAGGGAAAGGGCTTTAAGGCACTCTGCATAAGGTGGGTTTGTTATATCTTGTATTCTTTTTGTAACGAACCTCTGTGGTTGTCTAGTTGCTGCATACGTCTGGTCAGGTATATATCAAAAGGAGCATTGTACTGTATGATTGGTCTGATAAGGGCAGAGTACAGTGGGATAATGACCTCTTTGGACCTAAATGCCATGCCCTTATTTATAAGTTGTGCAGCATAAAAGGATTTTCTCACCACTGTGGCCATGTGGAGGTTGACGGTAAAGCTTATGCCTACTAGTGTACCCAGATCCTTCACCAGTGGGTCGACTCATAGAGGCGTATTATCAGCATGGGATTTAGCTTGAATGCTTGACCTCTCAAAGGGTACAACTGAATGTGAAAGTGCATATGAGAAGCAAGACCCAAAATGTTAGAAGTGCAAACTTTTGAGGTTAGGTGGAGAGAAGGCTGGATGTAGAGAGTAGGAGAAAGTCACGTTACTATATCTGAGAGGAAGGCGGTAAGGAGTCATATATCTAACAGCTGGAAGGTCAGATAAGTTGGAGAGAAGTAACAGTGAAGTTCAATAATATGAGAACACATAGGCATGCACTAGCAGCTTGAGGTATAAGAAAAGTAGGAGGAAGTGAGGAAGGAATGGGAGGACCTAATGGACAGGTTCACTACATGATAATATTTATAAGTGGATTATGTCATTTTCTAAATATAAATGTGTGTGTGTGTGTGTGTGTGTGTGTGTGTGTGTGTGTGTGTGTGTGTGTGTGTGTGTGTGTGTGTGTGTGTGTGTTACATTATGTGTGTGTGTGTGTGTGTGTGTGTGTGTGTGTGTGTGTGTGTGTGTGTGTGTGTGTGTGTGTGTGTGTGTGTGTGTGTGTGTGTGTGTGTGTGTGTGTGTGTGTGTGTGTGTGTGTGTTACGTTATTTTCTAGGGAGTAGGGTGGTCTCACAATTTACATCTCATGTTTCATTACAGTATATGGGCTGTCAGGGGATATAGTTAAAAAACTGGAACGCTGTCCCAAAGAAGGGTAGGAGTTGGTGGAAACAAAAATGAGAATTAATAATATGCTGCTGAAATGTAAAAGTTGCAACATAAGTAAAGACAAAAAAATGATGTATAATAAACTGTTATATAAGGTATATTTCTGCATATATTATTGTACAACAGGGGTTAACAACATAAAAAGTAAAATGGGGTGATATTAAGTGAAGATGAAATTATATGCTTTGAAATATTCAACAAAAGGAATATAAAAACAAACAAAAAGAAACAAGTACAACTTGGAATACTATCCTTTACTTCATATAGTTCCGCTGCCAGAGATAAGTAAGGAATTTCTAAGTATTCGTGGAAATGCCAAAAAATAGGAAGACATAGGCATATATCCAGCAAAATTAATAGAGAGACAGAATCTGTAAAAATATATTAGCTTTAAATATCTCAAGACATAAAGATATCCTGTCTCTTCTAACAACAGAGTGGCTGACACTATAATTTACTAATTCATTTAATGAAATCAACCTGGTTGATTTCTTTGAAACAGTCACCAAGGCCATTGACGGGGGGAAGGTGATCCACACAGCCTACCTGGACCTTGCAAAAGCCTTTGATACAATTCCCCATTCGGGCATTATAGATAAGCTCACCAGCTTAAATATAAACCCCTATGTCACTAGATGAGTTGCAAACTGGCTCAAGGACAGAACCCACATGGTTAGAATTGCTGGAGCCATGTCAGACTCCAAACCAGTTACAAATGGCATCCCACAAGGCTCAGTCCTGGGACCGCTCTTGTTCGGTATATATTTCTCGGGGGTACAGGCTAACACAGAAGGACTGTGGCTGACCAAGTTCGCAGATGACTGCAAACTAGGCACCAAAATCAACTCTCCAGCCGACACAGGCATCCTACAAAAGTGCCTCATAGAAACAGACAACTGGTGCCAGAGCCATGGCCTCAAGCTAAACGCCAAAAAGTGTATAGTCATCCCCTTTGGCAAAAACAAAGTGTCCACAAATTACCACATAGGTGGTAATCCATTAAGTACGGAAGAAGTAATTAGGGACCTAGGGACCCAAGTTGATAGCAATCTCTCATTTGACAACCACGTGGCCAAAGTGGTTAGAAAAACATTTTATATAGCCCACCTAATCATGAAGGGATTCACATCTAGATCAGGGGAGGTCATTGTGCCTCTTTACTCATCCCTCATCAGGCCCATAATTGAGTACAATGCCCCTTTTGGGATGTACCTTACCAGACAACTGCAGCAACTGGAAAGACCCCAAAAGTACCACACGAAGATGATCAAAGGGCTCAAACAGATGTCATATGCTGCCTGGTTAAAGAAATTCCAGCTCTACTCAGTGGCATACCACCTGCTCAGAGCTGATCTGTGCCTGACGTATAAAGCCATGTCCAACCCGGAATTAATGGACATGCTGCACCTCAGAAAATCCCAATCCCATTGAGCTACACGCTCGAGAGACTTGAACCTCAGCACTGAAATAAATAGGACATGCTGGAGGGACAGATTCATAACCCAGAGGCTCCCTTCACTATAGAATAAAATCCCAGTCCAGGTTAGGCAGAGTCCCTCATTGACTCTCTTCAAGAGGAATCTTGATGAGTAGATGGGAGATCGTAGGTTTACCCCGGGTATCACTTCTGTGTCACTGTTAGACAGAGGCACAGTATACTAACCTCGAAAAAGGGCATAGCAAAATTCATTTAAAATGGGTGGCTAAAGCCAAACATACTCTGGCTAGGCTTATAAATGCCCTAGGGCAGATAGCCTAGTATGAACCTATGAACCTAAGATGTGCTTGCCAGGCCTTGTTGCCTTAAAGGCATTGGCTTGTCAGCTGCATGAGCCACTTTTTCTCTTTTACTGTTTATTTCTGTAGATGCTGTTGGCTTGTAAGTGTGTTGTTGAATATCCTGTTTACCCAACATTCATCTAGGAAGCCTTTGAGGTTTGGGCAGGGATTTCTGAACTATCGTACAGTAAGATGACATATTTGATGATTTAGGATAAATTGGGCTTGGTTGTGTGAGGTGTTATAGCTGTTTGGGGGATAGAACCACCTCAGCAGCTTAGGTATAGGATGAAATGTGAGAATATGTAGGAGATTCATAAGTGTGAGGTTTGTGGATGCCTTATAAGCCAGGCACAGGTCACCCCTCAGAAAATCTATGAGAGACTGAGCAGAGGGAAAGGGCTTTAAGGCACTCTGCATAAGGCGGGTTTGTTATATCTTGTATTCTTTTTGTAATGAACCTCTGTGGTTGTCTAGTTGCTACATATGTCTGGTCAGGTACATATCAAAAGGAGCATTGTACTGTATGATTGGTCTGATAAGGGCAGAGTACAGTGGGATAATGACCTCTTTGGACCTAGATGCCATGCCCTTATTTATAAGTTGTGCAGCATAAAAGGATTTTCTCACCACTGTGGCCATGTGGAGGTTGACGGTAAAGCTTATGCCTACTAGTGTACCCAGATCCTTCACCAGTGGGTCGACTCATAGGGGCGTATTATCAGCATGGGATTTAGCTTGAATGCTTGACCTCCCAAAGGGTACAACTGAATGTGAAAGTGCATATGAGAAGCAAGACCCAAAATGTTAGAAGTGCAAACTTTTGAGGTTAGGTGGAGAGAAGGCTGGATGTAGAGAGTAGGAGAAAGTCACGTTACTATATCTGAGAGGAAGGCGGTAAGGAGTCATATATCTAACAGCTGGAAGGTCAGATAAGTTGGAGAGAAGTAACAGTGAAGTTCAATAATATGAGAACACATAGGCATGCACTAGCAGCTTGAGGTATAAGAAAAGTAGGAGGAAGTGAGGAAGGAATGGGAGGACCTAATGGACAGGTTCACTACATGATAATATTTATAAGTGGATTATGTCATTTTCTAAATATAAATGTGTGTGTGTGTGTGTGTGTGTGTGTGTGTGTGTGTGTGTGTGTGTGTGTGTGTGTGTGTGTGTGTGTGTGTGTGTGTGTGTGTGTGTGTGTGTTACGTTATGTGTGTGTGTGTTACATTATGTGTGTGTGTGTGTGTGTGTGTGTGTGTGTGTGTGTGTGTGTGTGTGTGTGTGTGTGTGTGTGTGTGTGTTACGTTATTTTCTAGGGAGTAGGGTGGTCTCACAATTTACATCTCATGTTTCATTACAGTATATGGGCTGTCAGGGGATATAGTTAAAAAACTGGAACGCTGTCCCAAAGAAGGGTAGGAGTTGGTGGAAACAAAAATGAGAATTAATAATATGCTGCTGAAATGTAAAGGTTGCAACATAAGTAGAGACAAAAAAATGATGTATAATAAACTGTTATATAAGGTATATTTCTGCATATATTATTGTACAACAGGGGTTAACAACATAAAAAGTAAAATGGGGTGATATTAAGTGGAGATGAAATTATATGCTTTGAAATATTCAACAAAAGGAATATAAAATCAAACAAAAAAAACAAGTACAACTTGGAATACTATCCTTTACTTCATATAGTTCCGCTGCCAGAGATAAGTAAGGAATTTCTAAGTATTCGTGGAAATGCCAAAAAATAGGAAGACATAGGCATATATCCAGCAAAATTAATAGAGAGACAGAATCTGTAAAAATATATTAGCTTTAAATATCTCAAGACATAAAGATATCCTGTCTCTTCTAACAACAGAGTGGCTGACACTATAATTTACTAATTCATTTAATGGGCAGTACTGCAACCTGCATCATGCATTTCTGAGAAGCTAAACCTAGCTTCCTAACTAAAACCTACCGTACAACTAATTAACACCCCCTACAAATCTTTGGTCACTTCCCTAATAACATGCCCCCCCCCCCATATAGGCACCCTAGATATTTGGCACTAAAATGGTTTGGGGTATATAGCTGGACCTGTAAGTGCTGTTGTGGTCATTACCCTAGTGACAGCCCATGAACATATGATTCCTAGAATCACTAGTTGCAAAATATACAAGTTGGTGTTAGTCAATTAATCAAAGTAAAACTACTATGTCACTACTTAAACAGACAGTTGTTAAGTGGTGTAATTAACAAAAATAATATCAAGCACGCAACAGACTAAGGACACCAGTTCATAGCACTTTCATTTAAAGAAAGTAATAAAATGTAAAAGGTTAGCCTAAATGCATGTAACAATGTCCCTGAAGTTTTAAGCACAACCCACAAATAATGTTCTCACTTCTGTTATCATTCCCCCTTACCTAGTGACACCATGCTCTCATAGTTCTGTACCATCACCTCCCTGTGCAGCTCTTTCTCCTGGTCGCTCAGCAGGTCCCACTCCTCTCTTGAGAACTCAACAACAACATCTTCAAAGTTTTCTGGCACCTAGAAGCACACAAAGTGAGTGTATTGCTTTTAACTTCACTGTACACCCAGATACATTTGAAATGTTTTGAAAATACAGTAACAAACTATGTTCGGACTTAGTGCATACATTACAAACATGCTTCCAACATTCTACAAGGAAAAAGCTGATTCCACTGTTGTGCTTAATGGACATTCAGCAATTGCAGATACTGGCTAGCAAACAGGCTACCACTCATTTTCAAGTTTTATCAGTTTTTTATGTATATGGCAACATTTCCAGTATTTTGGCTACTTGAGAAGCCACTGATTGTGGCAGTTGGTGAAATTACTAAAGCTTGAACTATGTTTTCATTTACATCTTCCTGCCTACTGAGTGCACAACACAATACCTAGAAGTATTAAACCCCCTTTTTCCATCTTAACTTTTAAAATCTGCACCACCTAGGACAGAACTGCCAATCACTAGTGATCATTCTGTATATTTTTTGTATTCTACCTTAATTACATAAACCCTCTTTAGCATTCACTTTTCTCATCTTAACACCTATCCACTGGGCAGGTTTGACGGCCAGGCTGGTACTTTCTCCTCTACTGCCAGCGTTTTAGCACTATATCTCCTAAGAAAGTGTACAAAATACCTTATACATAGAAATAATTAACATTATCACTGATAATTCCATCTCTGAGAGGTGTAAATGCCCAATTAATCAGGAGCCTGCCCTCAACTAAAAACTTACCCCGTGAACTTCATACATCTCTACTACAATCCTTCAATAATCACACCCGAACACCTTTTACTGAGACTGTAAAAGAAGCCTCTCGGTTATTTGTACTTAAATTACAAGGGCTTAGAATTTCATGGCAATGCAGGGTTATGCCTCTAAAGATCCTAGTAAGTACCTATGAACCACTCCCAAAGCCTCCTACAAATAAGAAGATTAAGTCTCAGCAACGATTAGGCCACTCATCCACCTCATGCATACGTCACATAAAGAGCCACCCTGAGCATAAACACCCCAGACCTACCACATCAAACTACAGCACTAATAAAAATGTTTTAGTGCCACACTGACTTGTCACTCACAAGGCTGGACAAGGACAGGATTATAGTAAATTATTTTTCACATCCTAGGATCTCTGATGATAAAGGGCCCAAAGGGCCCTAAGTCCTGAAAAATATGACTACACCATAGTAGTGTTACATGCAGGAGCCAACAGCTTGAGAAGTAAAACCCTGAGGGACATGCCCAGAAACATGCCAATGGTGCAACAGGTAGCACACTTATCTTAATTACTGGGAGACCAGAAGGCTGTGAGTTCTATTCCCTCTCCAGCTGTTTGGCTTTCTGCCACTGCAGTGCATCATTAAGGGGCGTGCTTCCCTGCTGAGTATGCCATCCTTTGGATGAGATATTAAACTGAGGTCCCATGCGCTGGAGTTGATTATAGTTCAGTTGGATGTAAAAGATTCCACCAAACTAAAAAAAGAGTAGGGGAAGTTCTGTTCTTATCGTAAATACCACCTCAGGTCTCCCCTAAAAAATGCCAGTAATCTTAGGGAAAGTTCTGTTCTTATCGTAAGTACCACCTCAGGTCTCCCCTAAAAAATGCCAGTAATCTTAGGGAAAGTTCTGTTCTTATCGTAAGTACCACCTCAGGTCTCCCCTAAAAAATGCCAGTAATCTTAGTGAAAGTTCTGTTCTTATCGTAAGTACCACCTCAGGTCTCCCCTAAAAAATGCCAGTAATCTTAGGGAAAGTTCTGTTCTTATCGTAAGTACCACCTCAGGTCTCCCCTAAAAAATGCCAGTAATCTTAGGGAAAGTTCTGTTCTTATCGTAAGTACCACCTCAGGTCTCCCCTAAAAAATGCCAGTAATCTTAGGGAAGTTCTGTTCTTATCGTAAATACCACCTCAGGTCTCCCCTAAAAAATACCAATAATCTTAGGGAAAGTTCTGTTCTTATCGTAAGTACCACCTCAGGTCTCCCCTAAAAAATGCCAGTAATCTTAGGGAAAGTTCTGTTCTTATCGTAAGTACCACCTCAGGTCTCCCCTAAAAAATGCCAGTAATCTTAGGGAAAGTTCTGTTCTTATCGTAAGTACCACCTCAGGTCTCCCCTAAAAAATGCCAGTAATCTTAGGGAAAGTTTTGTTCTTATCATAAGTACCACCTCAGGTCTTCCCTAAAAAATGCCAGTAATCTTAGGGAAAGTTCTGTTCTTATCGTAAGTACCACCTCAGGTCTCCCCTAAAAAATGCCAGTAATCTTAGTGAAAGTTCTGTTCTTATCGTAAGTACCACCTCAGGTCTCCCCTAAAAAATGCCAGTAATCTTAGGGAAAGTTCTGTTCTTATCGTAAGTACCACCTCAGGTCTCCCCTAAAAAATGCCAGTAATCTAGTAGAACTAACCCAGTCAACAAAGGAGCAATATATAGATAGATAAATGTCAAAACTTTACATGCAGGTTAAGGCACTATTTCTGAGTTGAATCCTTTCTACAATTCAAATGATGCCTGTATAGAAAAAAAGATATTTGATTTCAGTAATTAGTTTAACAGCTGCTGTCATTCCAGGGATATCCACTATGTGTCAGCATGGGACAAGATGCTTTACAATCCAGTTTGCTTTGCTTAGGATGGCCAGCACCTTTCTTTCAAAGACGTCCATACACTGGCTAAAGCCTTTGCTCCCCAGTGCCTTTTTAGGCAGAGTCCAGCTGATAAACATTCCAACATAACTAACATTTCAGTCCTGAAATCAGAGCACACTGAGGTGGCTCCCCTCAATGACAAAAATATCTAAGCAATACATTTTCTGATCTTGACACACTCCTGCACCTGGAAAACATCCATGTTTGTATAGTTTCTATGACTAAAACTCCACTACTTTGGGTTGATTTAACCATCCTTCAGTAAAATGAGATACCTATACCTCAGATGTAAGATATACTCAAATATTCCTAGGCTTAACAAACAAAATTTCCCTTTAGCAGTTGATAAATAAACCTACTAGGAGACACAGTATTCTCAACTTGATTTTTACAAATATGACTGTTTCTTGCACTATTCCCCCAGTATATCATTCCCCAGTGATCTCTGACCCCAGTGTTGTCATCTTCTCCTCTAAGTTCTCAAACAGCTCCCACACCAAGCCACACTGAATTTAAGGACTGCAAACATGCCACCCTCAACCTCTTCTACAATAAAATATCAAAATGTACTTATGACTGCACCTCCCCTGACCTTGATATAGCAGTAAGCTTCACTATGGAATTCTACACCAATTTATGAAAATGCATAGAGCTGACAGTGCCTGTCAGAATCAAGTATCAAGGGAAATTCAAAAACAAACACCTTGGTGATACACTTCCATGCATAAAGTATACAAAAAAAAACCCAGAAATAAAATCCTTAAATTGCATACAAAAACATTACAAAAAAATTAAGAACATTATCAGGTCCACTAAAACAGCTCATGAACACACAATGGCTTATAAAGCCAAAGGTAACTATAAATCCTTCGTTTGTAATGTTAGAAAACTATTTAACAATTCCCTGCACTGTTCTAAATGCATTTGTGATGAGACCTCCTGTTCTGATGCAATAGACATTGACAATATCCTTGCAAATAAATTTAGTGCCATCTTCACACAGCATATCTTAAACTGGCCAAGGCCTCTGGTACCATTCCTCATGCTGGCATCATATAAAATCTTAATGATTTAAAAATCAGGTTATAAATGGCAAGATGGATTGCAACAGTGAGAATTGCAGGTACTTCATCTGAAAATGTGAAAGTAACCAATGGTGTCCCTCATGGTTCAGTGCTGGGACCTCTCCTTTTTGGGATTTACTTCTTAGATCTCCATGCTTTGAGTTAACATCTTTGGCTAATGATGTTGAGAGACAACTGCAACCTAGGAGTGTTGTTAAGTCACCCACATGCTCCAGAGACCTCAACCTCATTACCACAATCAACATAACATGCTGGAGGGACAGGTTCATAACCCAGAGACTGCCCATGCTCTGGAATAGACTTCCCATACATGTCAAGCAGAACACCTAACAACTGGCCCTCCTCAAGAGAAATCTTGATGAGTGGATGGGAAATAAAAAGTTCACCCTGGGGATCACTCCAGTGGCTCTAATTGATAGAGGCAATGGGAACTAACATCAGGCGGCACAATGCCAGGGCACTTTTATGGGCTAGGCTTGTAAAGGCTCCAGGGCCATTAGCCTAGTACACACCTATGAACCTATAAACCCTCCAACAAACAAACCACCCAGAATGAACTTTCCTTAGTAAACTCCTGGTGTACTAAAATGGGTTCAAACAAATTGCTAAAAAAGTGTAGTGCCATCACTTTTGGTAGACAATCTCTCCCCTCGTTATGCTGCATAAACAATACTCCATTATAAAACAAAAATGTAGTTAAGAACCTAGGGATTTCGGTTGATAACTCCCTCTCTTCTGGACATCGTGTAACAATGGCTATCGGGAATTCTTTTGCCAAATGAATATCATCAAAGTCTACAGAGATAATCACTCTCTTATTCTCAGCATTGATTAGGCTAATTATTGAGAACAATACTCCTTCCCCTTTGGGATATATCTCACTAAACATATTGATCAGAAAGAGTTCAAAGGTTTCTAGCCAAAAAGATCACAGGTCTGGCTTTTCAAAGTGATGGCAATAACATAAGCAGCTTAAAACAGAGTTCTAGGCAGAAAACAGCTCAAAACAGCAAAAGCCTGCAAGCTTCTGTATTTTTTTTCAAACTGCTATAAATTGTTAACATAATTTGGTGGTAAAGTGACTACAATGTCCAGAAGGTGAACAGAAGGAGACTGAAAGCAGTGTGGTGGCAAAGCTGTAGGAAAAACAGATGGTAATAGCACCCGAAGGAGAAACCTCTTCTGCCACCCTAGAGAAAGACTGACAAATGTACTCTTGGGATTTTCAAGATAAGTGGTTCTCTTTTAGAATATTTTAGAATTCTCTTTTAGAATATAGAGAAAAATAAAAGAAAGCTGCAGAAAATAAAAGATGTTTTAACCAGACATTTAGAACAAAAATGATATGCAAAATGCTGAAAAGTAAAAGAAAGAACAAATGGTGGAACAACAATTAAAATATGAACAAATGGCAAAGAAATGAACAAACTGGAGAATATATCTCAAGGAGACAATGGGAGGTTTACAGGAGTGTCATAACAAAGTGAAGGGAAGGACCGCAAAGCTTTTATAAGAAAATGCTTCAGCAAATGGGCTGGAGGTTCTATTGCTGATATTAAAAAAAAGTACAGTGAGTAAATATTTCCAATCTGAGATTGAAAAATAAACCAAGACCTGTACAGATTAAACTACAGACATATCAGTTAAAGGAGGAAATTCTTTTTATTTTGTAAAGAAAGAGAACAATCTTAAAAGTCAGGGTTTATGTGTACACTTTCCATTGCAAACACAACTAACAGAAATACTTTTCTGTCTTTCAGAAGGCTCTGCAGAGAAACAAAACTTTGTTTCAAGTTACTTTATCCTGATTTACTTTCAGTCTTCTACATTCACAGATCCTCAACAGGTACATCATGAACTGGCAAGATGAAAAGGTTGGAAGGAGAAGAAGTTAAACAGGGAACGTGCAATCAGTCAGCAGATGTAGAAAACCAAACTATGGACACCTCAAGGGAGATTTCCTGTATATCTCTTTCCTGTTTTCTAAAAGAAAATAACTGATAAAACAAAGGAGATAAAATGTTTTTCAAAAAGAATGGGATATTCTATAAAAACATGCACCAGGAGGAACACTGAGTGAGGACAGCACTTTAAAAAAGATGTGATATAATCAAAATGTGTGTTGTATTCTGAAGGATACTTTAAAATCATTGACACCAGTAAGTACTAGGCATTAAATAACATGAAACAGTGACTTAGAGAAGTTCTTTAAATGCAAGAAAATATATATGAACAAGGGTCATTGGTATAATTAAAATGAAAAAGATGCACACTGGAAGACGTTTTAAAACCACTGAGATCAGGAACTAAAAGTGAGAAAATAACTACTTCATTTAATGTTGTATGATGCCCTGTTAAAGCCACATGTGTTACCAGGCTGCATAATGGGAGATTTCACTTTGCAAACTGGCCTGTCTCCAGGACTGTTGATATGCAACCTACCTTCCCAGTAAGAGGATAGATTCACAGTGTCTGGATAGGGAAGTTTGACCTTTTAAAAATAGCTACAGCATTTGAAACTTATAATGAAAGGCAAAGGAGATGTGTTAAAAAGTTTACTGCCTGAAGGAATGAACAACCTGTAGGAATAAATATGAAAGAATGTAGTTAGCCTGGCCATCTAGCAACACACTGATAGAAGAACATATTTGGGTATAAAATGATTCAGGCAAGTGAAATAAACAGATCAGATTTAAAATACTGTTCTCCAACTAAAAGAAGGAAATCCGGGTTCAAGTCAGTCTGTAGAGAACTGGAAGAAGCTTTAAGCTGCTCAACAGCCTTGCAAAAGTAAGTATAGAGTTAACATGCTGTTTATTTCTTGAGTAGGGAAGGAATTGTGTGTTCTAATAAGAGATTAGCTTAAACTGGGACAATCTATAAAGTGATACAAAAAGTGATAGAAACAGAATAGTTTGTAACACAAAGACAATAATATTTACTATGGCACAATTTGACTTAATCATTCGGAACATTAATGGACTTGGCAGGAAAAAAGAGGAAAATATACTGATTTACATTCATAAGAGTAATGCACAGGTAATAATGTTACAGGAATAAACCGGAATCATAAAAAACATGAACGTTTTGTAAAGAAAATTGGGAATGAGGGTTTTCTTTGCTTGGACCAAAGGACAGAGAAAGAAAGGAATTTCAATATTAATTAAAAGGGACAAGGGAATAAATATTAAAGACGGAGGACAGGCAGGAAAGATTTATAGTGGACAGAGCTTGTTAGCAGATACAAGATTTACACTAACTACAGTACATAGTCCATGGAAAGCAGTGGGACAAGATACAAAAAATATTATAAGAGAAGCTATGCTCTTTCATCAAGGAAATAAGGAAGATGTCTTTGGAGGGCCGTGATATCATAAGATTACCAGATGGGGACAGAAACACATCAGGTAATAGTGTCAGACCATGCACCCAATGAACCTATGCAAATTATGTTTTGTAGCCAAATAAAAGTCTGTTATGACTAACACTGGCACTTTCCAGTATTTATTCTGAAAAGAAAGTTGTTTAATGAATTAGTAGCTTAAACTCTGTCTAAAATGTTATTAGACTTGAGCATAAGTACTAAAGAGCTTGCAAAGAATTGGAATAATTGTAACCTGAAGATTAGAAATATGGTCACAATGAAAGCAAATGTGATATGGAATAACAGTCACATTAGATAGCAATAGGACTTAAAAAGGAAAGGATTTACAAAAGCAAAAAAGCAAATGAGATATTTATTTATTTATTTATCATTTGTTGACCGGCAAAGTCCGACTAGGTTCTACAGAGCCTGTTTTCAGCGGAGGCCCGGGGAGAAATGCTCCAGATGCATGTCTTTGGAATGTGGGAGGAAACCAGAGTACCCGGAGGAAACCCACGCGAACACAGGGAGAACATGCAAACTCCACACAGAAGGCACCCCAGCCGAGAATTGAACCGGTGAACCTCTTGCTGTGAGGCAACAACGTTAACAGCTGCACCACTGTGCCGCCCTTAATGGAATAACAGTCACATTAGATAGCAACAGGACTTAAAAAAGGAAAAGATTTACAAAAGCAAAAAAGAATAAGTGGAACATAGGTTGAAGAGTAACTGAAAGAAGCTAGAATGTCTACAAAAAAGTATGTATAAAATGTGAATGAACATATGACAAAGATTTTAAGATAATTACTTTTCAATAATAACTATAGGGCAGCCAGGCTGCTGTCTCAACATTTGAGGCAACAGAAGGTTGAAAGGATGATAGCCTAGAGTGAGGAATTCTGACAATGGTAGGGTAGATAAGATGTGGACCCAGTTAACAGAAGTAGAAAGAAGGATATTAGCATTAAAAGAAGCAATGAGACACCAGATTACAAGGTACACACCTAGTGGTGATGGAATTCAAACAAAAGTATGGAAAAACAAGGAGAAAGAGATGATAAAAGTCTGGCTAGTACTTTTTAACAATATTTTTCTGGATGGGTATGTACCATTGACTTGAAAAGAAACAGTAGTGGTAATTATACCAAATGAGGGGGAACATTTTTTTTGATCCAGGGTCATACAGATCCATTTGATTTTTAATCATCATTACAAAGTGTTTATAACAATTTTGGCAAGAACAGCAATAAAAATATTGCCAAGAATAACAGACTTGGATTAGTGTGGGTTTACAAAAGGTAGACAAACATTTGACATTATTAACATAACCTTTATGATCCAAAAGGATGCACTAAACAATTATAATATATTAATGTTAACAGGTTTGGATGCCAAAAACACATTTGACACAGTGAGATGGGCATTTATGAAGACATATTTTTGAGGCATTTTGGTTTCCATAATCATGGACAACATTAATATTTATTATCTACAGAGGAATTCAAGATAGGCTGAAGTGTGGTGGTGAGCTGGGCAGCCATGACGGTGCAGCAGTTAGCGTTGTCACCTCACAGCAAGAGGTTCTCCGGTTTGATCTTCGGCTGGGGTGCCTTTTATGCGGAGTCTGCATGTCCTCCCTATGGTTGCGTGGGTTTCCTCCTGGTACTCCAGTTTCCTCCCATATCCCAAAGACATGCTATAGGTGGATTGGACACTCTACATTGGCCCTAGGTGTGAGTGTGTGCGTGTGTGTGCCTTCTGTGGAAGGCTGGGCACTGGGCTGGCAACTCAACACCATAAAACTCCACTGCCAATCATGAGCGGACAGGTTATCCGCTGTGGCACCCCCTAACCAGGAAAAGCCAAAAGAAGAAGAAGCCAGGGATATAAAACAAACAAACATAAGTGCAAATAAATGGAGAAATACTAATGAGAACACTGCCATTTTTGCAGATGTCGTAACGTTATTTTACTGATCCATAATATGATATAAAAGTTATATTTGATAAAACTGAAATATTTTAATAGCAGACAATTATAAAGAAACGAAGCAAAAATAGAGGCTATAGTAATGAATCATACCTCAACATGACTTACTGCAGAGTTTCCCCTCTTGGGAGGTCATGATAAGATGAGATACTTGGATGTTTGGTTGAAACTAGATGTTGAGCAAGCTGTTAAGTAAATGTGGGAAGAAATTACTCAAAAAATGATATGATATGACTGTTGAAATTGTTATTCATGGACATTGACAGTAATGTACAGTGACTAAGATATTTTTGGTCCGACTTGTTCTTTTTGTGGATTAGGCAGATGCGGAAGAATATAAAAAAGGAAACTATGATGCTTAAATGAAAACAAAAGAGAAAGAAGCAATGGGAAAAAATGTAATGCTGACAAAGAACATGATCATTTTGGACTTCCAGATTTTTTGGCATACTATAAGGCCATACAACTTAGATTAATATATTTGACTTAGGACATGGAATATATGCCCAAATGAAAGCACTTGATATGGACAGTGTCTGTGAGGTAGTGACAGGCTCAAACCTGGGCACCTGTCCAGATCAAGAAAAGTGATAAAAAGAGCATTATGTGCATAAACGTGTGAAGCAAATCTTTATGTAAAAGGAAGGTAGACCATGGAAATCGCCCAATATCAGGGTGTTCAATAGGACCTTCATGTTTTCCAATGTCTACAGAAAGGTGGAATGACAATTTCAATTACCTTACCATTCACTGGGAAAACTACTCGAGTACAAACTCCCAGGTCCAGCGCTTCCTGGAATTCATCAACTCAAATGCCCTGGATCAGTTGGTAAACTCCCCTACCAGAGGTGAAAACATATTGGACCTGGTCATCACCAACATGGGCGACAGGTGTTCCACACTGGAGGTCAACCCGTCACTGGTTAGATCAGACCATAAATTAATCACTCTAGATGTCCACACCCCACCACCACCCCCAACTAAGGAAACCACAGTAAAAAACTTTTCTAAAGCAAACTTCACCTTACTTAAGACAGAGGTGGTAAGTTTCACAGCCCCCACGCAAAAGGATAACACTGCCCAAGATGCAGAAACCTTTACAAATGCACTCTATGAGCACGTACAAGGATGCATGGATCGTGCCATCCCTAGCAAAACCAAGACTCACTCCTCTAAGAGAAGGAAACCAGTTTGGTGGATTCCTGCCATAAACAGGCTATACAGTAGAAGGAGGAAACTAGTTCAGAAAAAAAGCAAATCCCAAGAAGGAAAGACATCCCTGATCAGTATCAGTAAGAAACTAAGGTCCCTCATGAAATCATCCAAGGCTAACTTCGAAAGAAAAATAGCCAAGGATTGAAAAGATGACCGCAAAGCCTTCTTTAGCTATGTTAAGAATCTAAGTGGCAACTCGCAGATATGCACTGAACTAGTGCAAAATAGCACAAAATATACTGAACCTACTGATATTGCCAACATCCTGGCAGACAGATTCAGTGCAAACTTCACCCCCCTCTCACCTCCAAAAGGGCCCACAACAATACCAGAAAAAGTGTAGTGTCCCAAAAATCACACACACACAGGTGAAAACAGCCCTTTCAAAAGCCAAAAACACAGCGTCAATGGGACCAGATGGTGTCCCAGGCTGCGTCTTGCACGAACTACAGAACTAACTAACCCCCCCCCACCTAAACACGCTGTTCAACCTCAGCCTCTCCACAGGCTATGTGCCCATAGAATGGCGCACAGCAACAGTTATTCCTCTCCACAAAGGAGGGGCCACAACTGACCCTGGTAACTATCGCCCCATAAGCCTGACTAGCCTGTATGGAGTGCATCATCATGGAACTCAATAACAAAGACATTGGGAACCTTCAAACACTTGACCCGACTCAGTTCAGCTTTGTTAAGGGCAGATCATGCCTACTAAACCTGGTTGACTTCTTCGAGACAGTCACCAAGGCCATAGACGAGGGAAAGGTGGTTCACACAGCCTACCTTGACCTCGCCAAGGCTTTCAACACCATTCCCTACTCGGGTATTACAGAAAAACTCACCAGCCTGAACATAAACCCCTATTTCACGAGATGGGTTGCCAATTGGCTTGCAGACAGAACTCACACGGTAAGAATAGCGGGCTCCAGGTCTGACTCTAAACAAGTCACAAGTGGTGTCCTACAAGGCTCGGTCCTGGGACCCCTACTGTTCAGCATATGCTTCTCAGAAGTACAGGCAAATACAGGAGGACTATGGCTAACCAAGTTCACCGATGACTACAAACTGGGAGCCATAATTGACTCTCCAGCTG